>NC_081560.1:50565996-50643209 GCF_022355385.1 Mustela nigripes
CTCTCTGTCAAATAAATAAATAAAATCTTTAAAAAAAAAAAAAAGATTTTATTTATTTATTGGACAGACAGAGATCACAAGTAGGCAGAGAGGCAGGCAGAGAAAGAGGAGGAAGCAGGCTCCCTGCTGAGCAGAGAGCCCGATGCAGGGCTCGATTCCAGGCCCCTGGGATCATGACCTGAGCCAAAGACAGAGGCTTTAACCCACTGAGCCACCCAGGTGTTGAGAGGGGCTACATTCTTAAGAGGCCTGTGGGAATGAAAACCATCCAAGGGATAGCAAATTTGCATCTTCTGCCTCATATCAGATCTGGCATTTATATAACCTTGAGACCTGAAAGATACGTGGACTATTGAAATCTTTGTCTCTACTTTTCTTCGGGTCAAGTTGGTAAAGTTGAAATTCCGTCAGTTACATGTGCTTGCGGAACGACTCTAGACTAGCCTATCCTATCCCAGAGTTCTCCACAGAAGGAACAGGCTCATACAGGTGGTTTTCAGACCCTGTTCCTCATTACAGCTGAGGGTCCAGGGCAAGGCGAGTGACTGGAGATGGGTCACCTCCCCACTGAAAACCGCTGATTTACTAAACCTAAAGTGCTGAGGTTTACGTCTGTTTCTTTCCTGTCGGTGTGTTTGGGAAACACTGCTGAATTTTTCTGATGTTGGTCTCTTGGGTAATATACAGACGTTAATTAGACTGGATGCTCTAAATGTAAGATACTTGCTAAGAAGCAGCCCAGTCAGAGAAACTTTGAAAAGCTGCTGACAGCATTTGTCTGGTTTCACTGGTCCTGAACTGTAATTGTTATATGTACACCGCTCACTTGCCTCGAGTTACTAAGGAAATGAGGAAACCCAGCTAGGGAGCTGGGTTTTCTCTTTAACTTCTTCATTAGTGAACAGCACAGAAGTAATGACCCCAGTGACAAAACCCAGAGAAATGTGCAGCAGTCTCCATTGTGGGGAATTCTCTTTCCTGGAACAAAATTACATATCTACTCAAGATTTTTTTTATCTTGACAGAAAATGAATTAGATGTTTTCCTTAGCAGTTGACTAACATTTCTTCAATAATTGCTTGGATCTTTTATATAGAAATATTATTCTTGGGGCGTCTGGGTGGCTCAGTTGGTTAGGTGACTGCCTTCAGCTCAACTCATGATCCTGGAGTCTGATGATCAAGTCCCGCATCGGGCTCCCTGCTGAGCAGGGAGTCTGCTTCTCCTTTGGCCTCTACCCACACACCGTGTGCACGCGCGTTCTCTCTCTCTCATTCTCTCTCTCTCTCTCTCAAATAAATAAATAAAATTTAAAAAAATAAACATTATACTTTTAAAAATTTTCTTGAACCAGTCTTTTTTTTTTTTTTTTTATGATTTTATTTATTTGTTTGAGAGAGACCCTGCTTTTGTTCTTACATCTTTCAAAATGTGTCTCTATACCCAACATTTATCTCTTGGCTGTTTTTCCTGTACTTCGGGAGGCTTCCATGCACCTGATTTCTTCTCAGTCCTCAGCAAGATGAGCAAATTGGGGCTGGCTGTATGAAGAGCGCCCTCTTGAGGACCGATTTGTTGAAGGAAAACTGAAGTTTTCATTCACTTAGACACTGTACACTGTGTCACCTCTCAGGGCAAGGGCGAAGGAATGGATTTCATGAGACACAAAAGTGAACTAATTTTTTGTTTTCTGGCCTTTGTTTCCATCAGGTCAGCCACCATCCACCTATCTCTGCATGTCACGCTGAGTCTGGAAATTTTGTTTTCTGGCAAGGTAATGTGCTCATATATTTGGCCTGCACTGCTTTTTGTAATGTTCTAGAGCTATTTTATTCAAGAACTACTGAAGGTGCTTATGAATATGACAGGTAGGCCCTGGACTTGGGCCTTATTGTATGGATCTACACCACTTGGCATTCTTGCCTGTCACCCCTGAACAATTACCAATACCTGTCTACTTCATAATTAAGGATTCAGGAAGATAATCTGGTTTTTCCCTTAAAACAAAACAAAAAAAATTTCTCCATCTGTGTCTGGGCCACTGCCACTTATTTCTGTAACTTTTTCTCTATTTCCACAGCAGCTTGAAATGCCTTGTGTATTCAAGAGACACTAAATATTTATAGGTATTTATCAGAGTCTAGACAACAGGGTTCTTCTTGCTTTTGAAAAGTTTTGATTTTATTTCTGAACAGTACATTTTAGATTGCTGACTTTTTTTTAGTTTTGCAGTTGTCTCCATTTGTATTTTGGATTTGGGAGGAGGGTGGATTGTTCTGAAGAATAAGTAAGACTGCAAATATTTTCTAAATGGATTAATTAATTTTGTTAACTTATATTTATTCAAAGGGCAAGGAAAATTTGAGCATCCTGGTTTTTCAAACAGTGAGCACACACATCAAACTTTAAAGCATTTTTCTCTGTCAACAGTGATGACACTTGATTTACTCCTTTGCCATTAAAAAAAGCTCCTTCCTCCACCCCAGTTCCCAGCCAACCAGTTTCTTTCTCTGGAGACAATATTACCAGTTTAGGGTACAAGTACTATAGTACTTTTTCTGAATCTTCTAAACTATTAAAGTTTAGAAGTGAAGCTTGATTAGAAACACCTCTAACTTTCACTGAAGATATTATAATTCTTATAATATCTCTAACCTTCTAATTGCTAAATGTCTTTGACCCTGTAAGCCCTTTATTATTTTTTTTAAGTTACGGATAATATGGATTTCCTCCAATTAGTTTCTGTGTGCTCCTTACTTTACATGACAGTTTTCTCCTTGGCCCTCTTCTTTTCTTCCTCATCAGCCTTTTCCTGGGCAATCTCACCTATTCGCATAGGCTCACAACTCCCAAATCTTGCTTTTTAAGCCAATCTGACATTTCTCTACCTTTTAACCAGGTTGTTTAGGCCATTTACATTTATTATCATTATTGATGTAGATGGATTTAAATGTGGCCTCTTAGTATTTGTCATCTGTTTGTTTTATCTGTTCTTTGCTCCCCTTTTTTTCCTGCCTTCTTTTGAACTGAGTACTTTCTACGATTCCATCATATTTCCTTTGTAGACTTCTTAGCTATACCTTTTTGTTTCATTTTTTAGTTATTACTTTAAGCTTTATATTATATATGTTTAATATATCATAAGTCTATCTTCAAGTAATAATATGCCACTTACATATAAGAAACTTATACATATACTTCCATTTCCCCTCTCTTAACATTTGTAACTATTGCAGAAGTAATGTTTATTTATGTATGTTATAAACCCCACAATACATCATTACTGTTTTCACTTTAAACAACAGTTTTCGGGTGCCTGGGTGGCTCAGTGGGTTGAGCCTCTGCCTTGGCCTCAGGTCATGATCTCAGGTCCTGGGATCGAGCTCAGCTTCCCCCCCTCTCTCTGCCTGCCTCTCTGCCTACTTGTGATCTCTTTCTCTGTCAAATAAATAAATAAAATCTTTAAAAAAACAAACACAAAAACAATAATTATCTTTTTTGGGGGGTAACAACTTTATCAAGATGTAATTTGTATATTATACAATTCACTTAATTAAATGGTATATATAATTCAGTAATTTTTAATATATTCACAAGATTTTCCGATTATCATGACAATCAATTTAAGAACATTTTTATCACTCCAGAGGTGCCTAGGTGGCTCAATCAGTTGATCATCTGGCTCTTGATTTTGGCTCATATCATGACGTCAGGGTCATGGGATTGATCCCTATGTTGGGCTCTTATGTTCAGTGTGGGGTATGTTGAGATTCTCTCTCATCCTCTCCCTCTGCCCCTCCCCCTGTTTGAGCTCTATTAATAAATGAATGAATGAACAAATGAATGAACGAAATTCTAAAAAAAAGAGAACATTTTCATCACTCAAAAAAAAAAAAAAAACACCCTTTAGCCAATACCTATTCCCACCACAAATTCCAATTTCCATCGGCCTCTTCCATTCTTAGGCAATCCCTTACCTACATTCTATCTCTATAGATTTGCCTATTCTGGATATTTTATGTAAGTGAAATCATATATATGTGGCTAGGGGCTGCCTGGTCCCAGGCCTATCCCTCTCCTGGTTCATGGCCATGGTCCCCTACTGGCCTCCCTACTTTCACCTTGGCTCCCCCATGGTCTGTGTATTGTCCTGCAGCAGTCTGTGGGATCACCTGTCTATGCCACCCTTTTTCTATCCTTTTTAAAAATTCTATTTCTATTCTACTCTCTCAATTTTAAAGATATTTATTTGAGAGAAAGAAATTGAGAGAGGGAGCAATCATGAGCAGGGGGGAAGGGTAGAAGGAGAAGCATGATCCCTGCTGAGCAGGGAGCCCGATGCGGGACTCGATCCCAGGACCCCAAGATCATGACCTGAGCCAAAGGCAGACAAGCTTAACTGACTGAGCCATGCTCTACTCTCTTCTTCTGTTTTTCTCCTTGTTGGTGCCACCATTTATGCAAGTGAGACAGATATGAAATAACCGACAAATTCTCCCTGTTGTTCAGAATCTGCATCTAATTTGCCAACTAGTTCTGTTTCTACTTCTTTCGGGTTTTGGGATCATTCCCTTCTACTCTGTCCACTACTGTGTTAGTTCACTTTACCCTCACTTACCTCTTGACCAATTACAGCAGCCTTGTAACTTGTCACCTTCCTTCTCATCTCTTATGCTACTGGTCCACTAACTATATTTCTCCCAATTGTCTTTGCAAAGTTCATATATAATCGCATGCATTTTCTGTCTAAAGAAATATCTCATTTCCCCCAAGGCATACATACCAAACTTCTTTGCCTGGCTTCTCGAGTCCATTGTTCTTGTGCTCAATCTGTCTCTCTGCTCTTCTTTCTAAACAATCCAAGACCCAAAGGACAGAAGCACACCCTGTTCTTTTACACCTCTCTCTCTCTTTGGACAAGCTGCCTTCTGCCTTCTGTCACTTTTTCTCTGTCTGGTGAACTCCTGCTTATTCTTCAAAGCCTGATCTAAGTTGCCCCTTCTGATGCTTTCCCCAAGAGTGTTGGTCATTCCTGCTTCTCTGGCTCCATTTAATCATACAATGTACCTAGCTATAGCCTGTGCTTCTCTGTTTGAGCATTACTTGTTTTCACTTTTGTCTGCCTTTCATACCATGAGTTATTCTAAGAGAGGGACTTCATCTATAATTTTAGTTTTCCTGATTCTGTCCCAGATACTCAGTTGATACTTGTATTGAATGAAATGTTATCCTATAATGTAATGGACTTTATTATGGAGAGACTGTTCTATATAGTGATTATTTTTCCAGCCCAAGAATTCTTTGATCTGTGTAGCTTTCCTGCTAGATATGCACTAATTGATATTTCTTTTCAGATGTGAGATGGAAAAACAAATTCTGGGGCAAATCCATGGAAATTGTTCCTATTGGCACAACCCACGTGACTCTGCCAGCGTAAGTTCTTCTGTGGTTGGGAACTGTGTGGAATTTAAGGCCAAGATACAGCTTTAGGAATGGGATTCCCGTTATACCCCATGGTGTTGTTGAGTATGTGGTGTTTTGTTTTGTTTTGTTTTGTTTTGTTTTGTTTTGTTTTATTTACTTAGAGAGAGAGAGAGAAATCTTGAGAGGGGAGAGGGTCAGAGGGAGAAGAAGATTCCTTGCTGAGCAGGGAGCCCGATGTGGGACTCAATCCTGAGACTCCAGGAGCATGACCTGAGCCGAAGGCAGTTGCTCAACCAACTGAGCCACCCAGGCGCCCCTTTTTTTTTTTTTCTTTTAATTGGTTTGACAATAAGTTCAAATGTAGTTCATTTCGACAAGCTCACATTTTCTTTCCTTCCCATGGGAATACTACCTAGAAACCAAAGTTCCCTGAACAGAAGCTTTTTAAAAACTTATTTTTACTTCCTAACAAAATTAGGGATGGTGGTTTTGCTTTAACATCATTGACCTACCTCACTGTCAAAATTCTTTTTAAGAAGAACATCTTGATTCTACAGGGATTACTGACCCTCATTTATTAAGCAAAGTGGCTGCAAGGGTGGCTTCCAGGTTGGGGCCCAACAGGACTCCGATGCTCGCTTACCAGTTGCAGATCCTTGGGCAGGTTCTTTAACCTTCCTGAGCACTCGTTCCCTCATCTACAAAACAGGACCACCTACTCTGTAGGACTGTTGTGAAGATTAAACAGACGATATCTGTAAAGCACTGAAGAAAGTCCTTGGCACAGAGTCTATGCTGTGTTAAGTGTTTGGTCTTATTACCATTATCCTCATAACTGGTATATGACTCTGAAAGTAGTACCTGAATACTTTCTCATCATAAAAAGGTATAAGATATGTGTATATTAAGATTTATATGTAAGATAGTTATGTGTCTCTGCATAGACTGTATACATACACATATGTATATGTGTGGGGGGAGAGAGAGGAGATTGTGAGATCCCCACACCTTCCCCATTGCTCTTTCCATCTCTAGTCTGATGACTTAGACAAGTCACCTCTGGCTCTCAGTTTTCTCCTCTGTCAAAGGAGAGAGTAGGTTTTCCAGGAGATCACCAGCTTCTAGTGAAGTCCCTGACAGCTTCCACAGTGCCCAGCTCTGCCCACCGTGGCCCTCTGTGGCCTGCATGTCTGAGAGCAGAAGCTCAGGCTGCCCAGCACAGCTTAGGTCCTCAGTCAGTGTTGGTTCTGTAAATGAAGGAATGAGTAATTCATCCTGGGACTTTATTTTTTTTAATAGCAATATTTGTTTGCATTTGCTGCTGGCTCTTCTGGGAATTGTTAAGGACACTGTTGCCTCCTTTTTAGCTTCGGAGATCATTTTGAGTGGAACAAGGTGACCTCTTGCATCCATAACATCTTAAGTGGCCAGAGATGGATTGAGCACTATGGAGAGATTGTCATCAAGAACCTGAATGATGACTCCTGCCACTGCAAAGTGAATTTTATCAAGGTAACCCAGGTGGCCTCATGAGGTTGACCCTGGAAAGGCCTTGGCAGAGCTGGGGCCCGAGGGCACAGGGCATCTCAGGGAACTTTCCACCTTCACCTTTGTGCCATCGGGCAAGCAATGCCAGGGGCTCCCCGGTGTCCCCCCTCCCAACCTCTCTCACCTCTATCAGGGCCATGGCCCCTCTGGCCTCCCTTCTTCTACTCATACTTCCTCATGGTCTGTCCTCAAGGCAGTGGCCAGAGGGACACTTTTAAAACATAACTCATCGTGTTACAGTATGGATGAACCTTGAAGACATTATGCTCCATGTAATGAACCAGACATACAAGGACAGATACTGTGTGACCCCACCTGTGAGGTATCTAGAGCAATCACTCGTAGAGACAAAAAATAGAATCGTGATTCCAAGGCCTGGGGAGCTGGAGAATGGGAGTTAGTATTTAATGGACACACAGTTTCAGTTTGGGAAGGTTCTGGAAATATATAATAATGATGATTGCACAACATTGTGAATGAATGTGCGGAATGTCACTGAATTGTATGCTTAGAGATGGTTAAAGTGGTACATTTTGTTATGCATATTTTACTAGGATTTAGAAAAAGAATGTCATGCTGTATATCACAAGAATTCCCCCCCAACTTCCATCTTTCCCAGTATAAAAGCCTGCCTCCTGACATTGGCCCCCAAGGCCCTGTGCGGTATGCACTGCCCCCTCATCCCGATGTTCACACACGTGCACACACATGCACACCTGCACGTATACACACATGTGAACACACACCTACACGTGGTTCTGTGTCCGCACATGCGTGCACGCGTCCACCCACTCCTTTCTCTCCAGTCTCGGCTCCCACCACGCTCCCTCTCTCTTCCTTCCCGACCATCCTCTGACCACACTGGCATTTCTCTCTCCACCTTCTTTTCCTCAGGCCCCTCTCCCCAGACCCTTACATCATCAGCCCAGCCTTGTTAGTCACTTTCTGTCATATCCCCTTTTCTTACAAGTGTTTACTCCCGCCCATAGTTAACTTGCTCACTGTTGGTTTACGTGGGTATTTTCATTTTCAGTCCCAGTACCCTCCTCACTGCCCCTGACTCCGGAAAAGCAAAAGCCTGAGCTAATCTTGCTCACTGCTGTGGGCTGATGTCTGGAAAGGCTCATGAACATTCATAGGGTACATGAACAGATTGGCCAAAGGCGAAAGCAAGGAATAGTCTGCTTACCTTTGCAAGTGCTTTGATTCCCTTAGATTCCTCTTGCCCTTAAAAATTTCATGGGTTTAAAATGGTTTTAAAGGAATATTTGCATTGAATTAAGATGAAAATCCTAAGCAGAGAGATGAGGCTCTAACTGTGGAATTTCACGCAGTACCTCTCGGCACCACTTAGAGCTGCTGGGGGACTCGATGGAGAGCTGGTTGGGGTCTTTCTTATATCCTAGATTTCAGACCAGGATGTAGACAGAGAAAAAGCTAATGATGTTTGGGGTAAAGTAAAAATGAACCTGCCTTGAAAACGTCACGTAGGCTCTCTGCAAAAAGAAGCAAAGGGTGATCTGGGCTAGGGCTCTACGCTCCTGTTCCAGGTGAGGGCCGTGGCTTCTCAGCAGCTCCGCCAAGGAAATGGGCTCGAGTCCCATTTCCACCATCCACTTGGTACTCACACACTCAGGGCCAGAGAATCCATTTCTGTGGCTATGAGAGAAAAGGGAATTAGAATACTGGATGTGCCTCTGGTGTTGGAAGAGAATCTGAAAACAGATGCAACCTTCCCAGTGGAACGCGAGCGCCTTCCCCTGTTGCGTCCCACCATATTGCCAGCATTGGATTTGTCAGGGGCAGCTGTAACAGAAAATCCGACTCCCGCTTCAGAATACACTTAAGAACCTAGACAGTGTTTGTTTCCCTTTTCCTCCATGTTTATGTAAGTCGAGACGTCAGGTCAATGCTTCTGATGTAGCTCTGTGATGCTGCTGTCCCCTGGCCTTCCTCCTGTCTTCCCCATAAGACACAGCATGGGGAAACCAGACCACCAGAATATGACCCCAAAATGCCGCTCAGTTTTACTGGTTTTTTTAACTACGGATTCTGTTTGGGATGAAAATAGCACTAGGAGTTTTGATTTATGAGGTAATGCCTTCCATTCTTTCCTGGGGATTTTTTAGGGCAGGTAACTGGGAGACTGGGGGGAAAAGTCAACTCTAGGGAGTTAGACCCCCCTCTGCTGGCCAGCTTGTGGTACTGTATGAAACCCGCAAGGCTGAGCCGGACTGAGCTGCTCTCAGATCAGGACTGATCCACAGGGGAAACATGGGTCGCATCACGTTCCAGTGGATTGGATGAATAAATCTAGTTTGGGGGAGAAATGTTGTAGAAACAGAAAATGGGTTGCTTTACAAAGGAACCCCCTTTGTTGGTTTGCAAAAGACTGTCTAGTTCCTGTTGAGAAAGAATATATGTGAGTTAATTTTGTCTTAAATTATAATAGAGCCATGGTGACGTCCACGGAACAGCTTCTCCAGACAAGCGGGCTTAGGAGCTAACTATATTACTTGGCTAATGTGTGAGCCCTGAGCCTTTCCTTCTGATGTTGTGTGTAGCAAAAGAAGAGAAAACCTGTATCTCTCACAATGTCGACTGTTGGGTCACAAACTATAAATAAAGGGTTAGATGTTAATTTTTATTAAGTAATTAAAAGTATGATTTTTTTAAAGGCAGAACCCAGAGCTAGCAAATTATATGCAATGTAGAGTCATTCCTATGCTTTTTTTCTCTGGACTTTTTTTTTTCTCTTAGTATCTGACATTAGTTGACTCCAAAGTATTAAATAAATAACTCTCATTGGAATCCTAGGCAAAATACTGGAGCACTAACGCCCGTGAAATTGAAGGCACAGTATTTGACAAGGACGGAAAAGTGGTGCATCGGCTGTTCGGGAAATGGCATGAAAGCATCTACTGTGGGGGATCATCCTCATCCACGTGTGTCTGGAGAGCAAGTCAGTACCCCAGCTAATCAGTCTCGGGCACGGGTTGGTGGGGAGGCACGGCCAGAGTTGCTGTAGACAGGCTGGACTCCATGTCCACCGTCCCAAGTCTCCAGCCTGTACCTGCTTAAATGCTGTTCAAGCAACCAGCCCTTCATTCACTCCCCAGTCCTTTCTCAACCTCATCCTCGTGCTTACCAACAACACCTCAGTTGGCCTGCTAGGTCCTGGTTCTTAATCCCAGAACAAAGCCATTGTTAATCCATGGTCACTTTCTCAGAGGAAGTCTTCCAGGCTACGCACATCACTCTCGTGCCTATCCTGGGCACTGAGAAGGAATGTCAGTGAAGTACAAGAGGTCATCATAGAGTAAGAATAAGTAAAGAAAAAGCAGTTGCTAGACAAGAGTGACCTGGGGCTTCTATAAAAGTTAGGGGCCTCCCAGATTCACCCATTACCATTACCACCGCTGATCTCTCCTGTAATTCTAGAAAATACTGAGCCCTTGAAGTAGCTGTGGGGAGGGCTAGGGAAGCCAAACCTTCACAACATGTCCCCTCAAACATTTTAAAACTTTTGTCCATCTTCTAATCTGATAGGTATATTTCCAAGTGTTGACCATATTATAAACTATTGTTCTGAGATACCAACAGTTGTATGCTTTAGGCTGATCAAAGTAAAACAAAAAAAACATTCTAAGAGTAACTTAAACCATTAGGAGGTGTGCTATTACTTAACAAGTAAGGGATTGGATGGCCCCACAGTGGTTATACAGACAACTTACCTGTGTCAAAAGCACAGACCACTGACGACCCATTCCTCTACTCCCATTATGGCAGTGATGTGTCCCCTCATGGGTGTAAAATATCTATCATGATTCCATATCATATCCCCATGTGACAGGTCACTAAGCAGGAGAGTAGCCAGAATAAAAGAGCTATCTTCTCTTGTAGCCTTTCAGTTTTCAGGAAACCTTTACTGGGATTCCCCAGCAAAGGAGTCACTAAGTTTTGTCAGCCTCAAGTGGGTCCAAATCCATCCAGTCAAGGGCAACTGGGAAGGCAGAAAAGATTCAGATGGGCTTAGATTCACCCCCTAGGCAGAACACAGTGCCACACGAACAGATCAGTTTCCCATTAGCAAGTAAGAAAGGGAAATAACTGTAGGGTAAGCAACCAACAGCGTCATTTTCCCTGGATGGCAGCCATATATAGCATCCACTGTCACAGAGGTAGCCATGAAGCTGGCACGAATTGGCACTAGCGGCCACCTTCCTAACTTTTTAGAAGTTCAGAGAGGCACTCACTGTCCTTTGCTTAAAGTATGTTTTGGAGATGAGAACAACCTTCCTCTCTGGGATGTTAAAGCAACGGCTGGGCTGAGCACGTGGTGGGTGTGGGCTGTACGCTTGCTGTGGTTGCTCACTGACTTTGTGTTTGTGCCTTGACCATGAGCATCTCTGGCCCATCTTCAAGAAGAACCACTGTCTTGACTCTGGTGGTTGGGCTGGATTTGTGAAGGCACAGTAGGAAGCTTTACTACTATTTTCATGACTAGGATGCACAGGACATTAGACTTAAAATTAGACAGAAAGGACTCCCAAGGCTTGAAAAACTGGGTTTGCAGAACAGTGCTTGGAAAGCTTTTGTATTTGTATGTGAGAGCAACTCCTGCTAAGACTAGAAGTGGACTTTATTAGCCTACATTTGATTTACCCAGTATATAAACTTGGTATTTTTAGCTTGATTTTTAGCTGGGATTTAAGTTAGGGCAATACACTTGGATATACACTTGCTATAATGAATACCACAGATCAGGTGGTTTAAACAACAGAAATGTGTTTTCTTGCAGTTCTAGAATCTGGGAAATCAGAGATCAAGGTGCTAGCAAATTTGGGTTGTGGCGAGAGCTTCTTCTTGGCTTGCAGATGGCCGCCTGATCAGGGCTATACCCTTTGGACCTTATTTAACCTTAATTACGTTCTTAGGCTCCTTCTCCAAATATAGCCATACGAAGGGGTAGGGCTTCAACATAAGAATTTTGAAAGGATACAAACGTTCAGCCCATGACACTGCCCCTGGGCCCCCCCAAACCTCACCTTTCTTACATGTCAAATATTCCATCTTAACAGCCCCCCAAATCTCAACTCATTCCAGCATCAACTCTAAAAGTCTAAAATCCAAATTCTTAACTAGATATTATCTAAATCAGGTACAGGTGAGACATGAGGTCTAATTCTCCAGCCTCTCCAGCTCTGAACCCATGAAACAAAAATGTGCTTCCATATAATGACAGGACACCCATAGGATAGACATTCCCATTCCAAAAAGGAGAGAGAGGAAAGAAGAAAGGGGCGATGGCTACCGGGTAAGTCCCAAACCCAGTAAGAAAAATGCCATTAGATACTAAGACAGCAGATGATACTTTTTGGCTTGATGCCCCACCCTCTGGATGCATGGGGGCAGTGGCTCTGCTCCCAAGGCCCCCAAGGCTCTGGGTGGTGGCAGCAAGGCAGGTCAGAACTTCTGCGGTAGCCCCGCCCTTTGAAAGGTGGAGGCTGCCTTCCCCCCTGGGCCTGTGTAGTCTGGACCTGTGGTGGGAAGGGCAGCCGAGAGGTTCTCTGAATCACCTTTGCGTGTTCTTCCCTTTGCTTGAATGATAACACACATTTGCGGCTGGAGAGAGCGAGGGTCCCATCCTGTAGAATGCCAGCCGGCCAGCAGCCTTACTTCCTTTGGTCCCATATTCTCTGTGCCCTTCACCTCAGGCAGCATTTCTGCTGGTGTAATCCCATGTTTATTCCTGGCTTTTGCTGAACTAGATTTAAATTTAAATGTGTAAGATTTAGAGGGAAAGAGTTGGTAGAAAGAAGGGCAGGCATGTAAGAAAAGAATAACCTTGACCGCTTGCTAGGGCTTCAACACTATTCTAGGAACTAGCCAGAGTTCCAGGAGGATTTGACATCTCTTAAATGAAAAATGGATTCTCCAGAATCAGAGTCTTGTTAGTCAGGAAAAAAACAGACCCAGAGTTCTTTTTAACATGTTTATTTTTGTAAGATTATTTTTATAGCTTACACAGTATAAAAACTTCATGGCGTTACATAAATTCCCTATATGACCACACAAAAGAGGTCTTATCCTTGTAGGTAGAAGAAAACTTCTAGAGAAAAAGATTTATAGAGGAACATTCACCATCAGTTTGTTAGCCAGGATTTAGAGCTGAGAGAGAAAAATTATAGCTGGTCTGGGATGAAAAAGAGGCAGGAATTAAGATGTAATGTAGATGAAAGGCAACTTAGAGATGAATGATTTCTTTTTCTTTTAGATCCCATGCCAAAAGGCTACGAGCAATATTATGGCTTCACACAGTTTGCCCTGGAATTAAATGAAATGGATCCATTATCAAAGTCTTTATTACCACCTACGGACACTCGATTTAGGCCAGACCAAAGGTAAGCACTTTGTAAAAGATCTGTATCCCCAGAGATGTAAAACTCGTTGGGAAAAGTCTTACTGACAACTCCCACCCCACCAGAGGCGCCCAAGAGAGACAAATGTCATCAGGAGTCGAGGCCCAGGGGGCCTTGAAGCACTCAGGTCATGAAAGGAAGGGACCCAGGTCATTGCTCAGTAGCACCTTATTTCAATTGATTGAAATCTCCAAACATGTGTTAATTTTTAAGAGTTCTATTGCACACAACAAGACAGAACTTACTGTATATCTGGAAGAGTGAGAAGCACCCAGCTCCCTTACCCCTCAGATTTCACTTATTTGGCACATAAAAATCTAACTTCTGATCCTGTGTTTGCTGGCAATATGCTGTGTAAACCTTCTTAGTCTCAGTTTCTTAATCTGTAAAATGGAAACTATTCTCTGTCCTTGGGCCTATTTAAGACTCAAGACCCAGAAAGGAAAAAAAAATTATATATTTGACTTTATTTTAGGAAAAAAATCCTTCTTCGTGGCAAAGTAAAAAAAAAAAAAAACAGTGTGTCTATATATATACACACACACACACATAAGTATATACGTACATATACACACATATGTATATATGTTTAATATTTTATATATTTTTATATATGTGTATATACATATATATACATACCAAGAATTAAATAGTTAAATGACAAACAGAAATGTGTATTTACAATTCATTTAATGAATTGGTTCCAGAAATCAAGATGAACTCATTAAAAAAATGGACATCGGAAAATGAACCGTTCACAAAACAGGAAATGCAGCTCTCAAACATATGAATAGGTGCTCAGTGTCCCTGAAAGAAAGGCATATTTTTAAAAACATGTTGACCTATGAATTCATAACCTACCAGCTAGCAGAGATTCAACAGTCTGATGGGCTCCAAGGCTCCCACGGAAGGGCGTGGTGAGGAAGCTGGTGGGATAAGGGATGGGGATGAAAGCGACAGATTCCTTCTTAGAGATACAATTTTTTGAACCTTGTATGAATCACCAATTCCACAAAGAGTATCTTCCCTAACTACTGCAAAATACTGCTTTTAGGCTTGGAGAGGGATCTTACAGGTAGGGAATCTCCAGTTCTGGACCCATCATTCTAGTAGTCATGATGACGGTGTTATCCTGGAACCTGCGTGTTTCCCCCCCTTCCTGCCCCAGGTTCCTGGAGGAAGGGAACATAGAAGAAGCTGAAATACAAAAGCAGAGGATCGAACAGCTGCAGAGAGAAAGGCGGCGGGTCTTAGAAGAAAACTGCGTGGAGCACCAGCCGCGGTTTTTCAGGTGTGCACGCCCAGCACGGGGGCTCATAGGGACTGGTGACCCTGGAGGCTTCTATAGGAGGAAAGAGGACAAGAGTGTCCCCTCCCCAAATGTGAGCGTTCTTGGTGTCTTTCTTGCTCCAGAGGCCTAAAACCTCTCCTCTGGAACACGGAACGTGCAAGTGGTCTAATGCTCGGTTTGCAGAAGTTCCAAAAACACTCCAGTTTGGATTTGGGACACTTACTCTTCCTTTGAAAGTAACTTGCCATGAAAGGACTTGTTAAAAGTAGACTCCAGGATTTAGAAGGGCATCAGAAAGCATCAGCTCTTCACCCCCTCTTTCTTATTACCTGAGAAGAAACAGGGGCCCGGGGAACATAGGGGCTCTACGGAAGGCCCCAGGGAGATGCCCCAGGCTGGGGTCTAGCCTTCCTGCCTACATGCCAGGGCTGTGTATGGCCATAGGGGCTTTTTTGTTTGTTCATTAAAAAAATAAACAAACCGGGCCCATGCAGCAGAGGCTTGCCCTGCCCATTCCACCCCAGTCTTATTTTCAGAGCAGCCTGGGTTTTACTGTTTAGTTTGTTGTTGTTGTTGTCATTATGTTTTAATGGACAATAGGAGTTAGCTACTAATCTTACAGCAGCAGTAGTAGCAATTAAGTAACTGTATATTCCAAAATAGCAAAATAGCAGAAGAGCAGCAAGTAACGTTTCATCCCCAAAATATAATGCTTTTTTACGTTTTTAGAGTCATTGTGGATTTTGTCAGGTGCCTTCTGATCATTTCCACCAACTCAGGTTACAAGCAAATGAAAATCATTCAACTGGCCAGAGTTTCATCCCAAAATATTCAGAACTTTGTTTATATATTTCATTTATCTTTATTATTTTGTTTATTGTCAATTAGCCAGCATATAGTACATCATTAGTTTTTGATGTAATGTTCAATGATTCATCAGTTGCATTTAAATATTTTAAAAACAAGACTCCTTTAACTATTTCTTTTAAAGACAACAGATAGATAAAGGGATAGATGAAAATAAACAAACAAACCTCTTTTTTTATTTTGATCTATTGACTTCCTGACCAGTTGATAGATATTCACAAATACCCTTAAGTAGGCCAGTTCTCTTTTTTCTTTCATAAGTCACCCAGTGTCATTTTTAAACCAGGGAAATCTACATTTATAAAGATGTTCACTGCCCTGTTTTTTAGGATCATTAAAGCTTGCAAGTAACTAAGTTGTCTCAAGAACTAGGGAGGGAGAGGCATCGATTCCATCTATGTGAAAGCATCAGAAGTGACTTCATAAAGGCTGTGGAGCTCTGTGGAAAATGAATTAACATTTAAATGTAAAATACAAAACCTTACCTAGGCTGTGGTGGCCACCGTCTAGAATGGAACTTGAAAGGACGGAACACAGCTGCAGCCGCCTGGCCACGGCTCTTTCTCCTCTGGATAGTCTGGGAAAGTGTCAGAGTATCAGATGTGCCAAATAAGGGGCTGGAGAGGAGGCAAGAACACTGAGCCATAGTGGTCCTAGCACAGAGGTGACCGAGAGGCACGTGGCAACAAGGAAAGCGTCAGGAATTCCATGTGGAAACTACAGTTGGGACAAGCCGGGCTCCTCTGTGTCACAGTAAAGTGTCTGCTAGGCAGACTGGCTCAGTTTAGACACATCCCTTTATCAGAAGAGGGAAACCAGTGTGACAAAAATCTATGTCCCCAAGAGTGTAGGAAAACAGGCAGTCTCTCCCCTTTTGCTTCGTAAAACATGAAATATCAGACAAAGTTAGAAATACATGCAACCTTTGACATAGCAGTTCCATTTACAGGAATTTTCAATGTGACTGTACTCATGTGCATACAAAATTACATATTGTTGCAGGCCTACCTTCTTATTATTAACATATGTCTGGGATAGCTAGAGATTTAAACAACCTCCTAAAAGCTCACCAGTAAGCTACCTGTTAAATTGTGGTCCATTTCTACAATGGAATATCATGCAACTGTTTAAAATCAGGATTCCTTATGGCCAGAGTCACCAGATGTTTCCTATAAAAGATAAATGGTAAATATTGTTAGCTTTGCAGGCTGTAAGGTCTTTTTTTTCCTCTTTAAGATTTTATTTCTTTATTTGACAGAGACAGAGAGAGGGAACACAAGCAGGGGGAGTGTGAGAGGGAGAAGCAGGCTTCCCGCTGAACAGGCATCCCAATGTGGGGCTCCATCCCAAGACCCTGGGGTCGTGACCCGAGCTGAAGGCAGACGCTTAATGACTGAGCCACCCAGGTGCCCCTTCAGGCTGTAGGGTCATAGTAGTATCTGCCCAAGCCCCCTGCACAGCATAAAAAGCAGCCATAGACAATAGTTAAGTGAATGGATGTGGATGTGGTGGTGTTCCAGTAAAAAGGGATTAAGATTAAAGGGGATCTAAGTATAAAAAAATCACAGAGATGAAAAACAGCACAAGCAAGATAGTCAATAATATTGTAATACTGTATGGTGGCAGATGTCCAGTGGTGACCACTGATAGAAGGACATGTATAGAATTGTTGACTCAATATGTTGTATACCTAAAACT
This sequence comes from Mustela nigripes, assembly GCF_022355385.1. NCBI lineage: Eukaryota > Metazoa > Chordata > Mammalia > Carnivora > Mustelidae > Mustela > Mustela nigripes. Next base: position 50,583,247 of record NC_081560.1, read on the forward strand.
AATAAAACATTGTGTATTAATTCTACTTCAATTTTTAAAAACCAATAATACAAAGATAGGCAGAAGGCAGGATGTGGCCCTTGGGCTATAGCTTGCTGACCTTATTGTGACAATGGAAAATGATCTCCAGTAGATATTGTTCTGTCAAAGTCTCAAGGGGTGGGACGCCATACAGGGCTGTCTTTGTGTAAAAAATGGGAGGCGTGGAGTGTGCACGGGTATGCATGTACGCTCAGACATGCGTGAAATCTCTCTGAAAGAATGAAGCTTATAAGAGCATTGCCTCTGAAGAAAAAGGACTAGGAGTCTAGGAGATGGGAATAGAAAGAAGACTTTTAGCTATCCACCCCTTTGGACCTTAGGAATTTTTATCTATTTAATATATTTTCTAGTCAAATAATAGTGAACCAAGGCTGTGCTCTCCTCACTCTTATGTCTTCCAATTCCTTTTGTTTTTAATGTCAACTTAGAACTTGCTGTGAACAACCCAGCTGATTCCTAGCTTTTATATAGTCACACCCAACATGGTGGCCATCATCCCAGCCGTGTTTTATACACTGACAACTCTTCCCTTATCCATGTTTCTCTCAGAAGCACCATTTGTCATAGCCTGTAAGTTTGAGAAACGCAAGTCAGGAGTAACAAAATGGTTTCCAAGCTTCCTGGTCCCTCACGGTCCCCAAAGGAGACTGTCAGGGATATTGTGTGCCCATGAGAATGACAGCCAGGCCCCTGGGTGGTGGTGGTGGGGGGGGGGAATATGGGGGAGATGCAGACGGGGAGATGGGGAGAGGGAAAGAGAAAGAGAGAATATGACAATATTTTCTATAGCTTTCAAGAAATTCTTTTACCTTCACAGGAAATCCAGTGATGACTCCTGGGTGAGCAATGGCACCTATTTGGAACTTAGAAAAGATCTCGGTTTTTCCAAACTGGACCATCCTGTCTTATGGTGAAAAAGGAAAGAAGAATGATACATCCTTATACTTATCCTGCATTTGCTTTCTGAAGCCACAAACCTGTGTCTATGTATTTAGAAGAAGAAATTATCTAGAATGATCACCTGTGCTTAGCTTAGCATTGTAAGTAGTAAAGTATGTCTTTTCTTCAATAGGTTTCTTTACAATTTCAAATGTTATCACAATTGTTTATATGAATGTAGAACACCTTGATAGTTCATTTTATATATAAACTATTTAATAAAAATGCAAGATTGAATGTTAATGTGTGGGTTAAAAAAGAAGCTTTAACACTAATTTTCCAAAGGTTAGGAAAATTCAAATTAAATTTATGCCTTATAAAATTGTGTTGGAGACAAAAATTTATCCAGGTGCATTAAGAAATATGAATACCCAAGGTTACTCACTCATGCATAAGCTACCCGAGTTTAATTTGGTAACTCGGATCTCTTTTTGGCTCCAGTGGCTCTGGAATGGCTGGTAGGAAACAATTCTGCTGGTGCTGGAGTCTGAAGAATATTTGCATTTGCATTTTGGTGGTTGGCAGGATGGTACAAGAGTAGTGGAATGTATGTTTTTAATATCGAACAGATACGGCGCCTTCCTGAAGAGGAGGAAGCATTTGAGCTCATCCCTCCCTAGAGGTGTATTGCCTTCTTTGCAAAATTGTACCCTGTTATGCAGAGAAATTGTCATCAATCTGAGACATTCCCATTAATTAAATGCTATAGTGGCATCCCAGAGACATGGTAGGAAATTTCTCCTTAGTGAGAACTGAACTCTTGACAAGTTAAACTATTTTCTGCTTCCCACCCCCACCCCTGGGTTCCTCACCCTTTACCATAGCTCTGTGGAGTATGGGATGTTCCAGTTTAGCCTAAAACATACAGTGCATTCCACACAACAGTTTGACTTTCTAAAAGTTTAGCAAAATATTGGATTATTTTAAATAATGCATTTTTCTTAAATACTGTTTTGATATTTTCTACCTCTTAATAACACCATATTTTAGATCTTGTATAAAAAGTTTGACCATCTGCCTTATAGACAATGTAGAGAATTGATGTTCTTCTTTGTGTTGTGTTCTGATAAAGCTTTGTCTTACCTCTTTCCTACACTTTCCTTTTACTCATTTTACTCTTCTGTGAGTTTTGCAGCAGTCTTGAATAATACAGATTACAACTACTAAAAGGGGAAACTTTGTCTTTTTAAATATGTTACTTTGATGTACAATAATACAATTTGTGCAGTAGTTGAAGTGTGTTATCAAAGCAAAGCCAACTTCTGCCCAGATTACATTAAAACCAAAGCCTAATTTTTAAGCCTTTTAGTCTAATGTCCATAACAATCCTATGGAATATCAAGTGTAATGGTGTAGTAAAAAGATTTCTTCCAGAAAACGCTTACAGATAATTAAATAATTTCAGAGCGTGTAGAATTCTGTGAACGAAAAGTAGAATAAGTGATGGGAAAAAAAGAATGCATTATTTTTTCCAGTGTCACACCAAATAAACAAGTAGTTGGACAGCATTGCATTTTCAAAATGGAGTTATTTAAAGTGGGTCAGTAGCCTTTTGGACTCTGCAAGTGATTAGCATTTAAAAACAATAAATGGCTCATTAAATATTACATTCGTTCCTTCCATATTAGGAAATCAAGATGAATACAATGTGAATATCATTTCCATTTCTAAGCAGTTTAGATGACACAGTCCAATTCTTTGGCATATGTGCTTTGTTCTTTTCTTTTCAAGCATGTATCCGAATTCTCCTCACACACAGGAAGAAGCATTCTGTAGATTTAAGGAGACTCAAGGGAAAACCAGATCTAGTTTTCACATTATGAAGGAAAATGCAGACTTTGAGCAATACTGACTACTAAATAGGCCTCCTCCGGAAGCTCGCTCAAAAAAGACCAAAACAAAACAAAAACCCACCACAAGAAAAGCAAGACAGGCAGCCTGAATGTCTGTAGCTTTGTCATACAGTATCTGGAAATGTTTTAATTCTCCCGCTATTTCAATTGATCTTATGCTTTATTTTGGAATCACAAGCATAAATACCACCTTGGTAGTCATCTTATTTGAGATGCAAGTGGAGATAAATTAGAATAGGATATGGAACCATGTGCAAATTTAAAAAGCTACTGGTCAGGTGCCTCGTTAGCACAACAGGTAGCGCGTCAGTCTCATAAAAAGCTACTGATCAGGAGTACCAGCCCTATAAAGGGCGTTCCTAAAATTTAAATAGCTTAGTGGTGCATCCTGTTATTATAGTCTTAAAACTACCTTGAAGGGGAAATGGTTTCTTTTCTCCTTCAGTCCCTTTTCTCCATAGCACCTCCCCATCTCATCTGTAGCTCAAGGGCTTTTGCTATTTTTAAGGCAAAGAAAAGAGAAACGTGTTGTTCTTTGGGAAGAATGAGGGTAGAATTCAGCTTTCTGGACTTTGAAAATCCCAATCCAATAATTGTGATCACCGTGCCATCTGAGATACCTGCTTTAACCTCCATATTCTTCCTGATTATTCTATCCCAAATTGATGGTGAATTACATATGTATTCTTGAAAATGGAATTCTGGGCAGTTGTACTTCTGCCTGTACTTCTGTACTTCTGACCTTGTACTTCGGATGTGCCTGTGGCCACTATCGATTACCCCAAGCTGCAGGAGATCCTTCTGGAAGAGTCCAGCAGTGGCCTGACAGCAGATCAGTCCGGTGTGGCCTGACAGCAGATCCCTTCGGCGGCAGGCCCCAGAGCAGAGGCCGGTATTACCCTGAGTCAAATGTAATCATCGGAATCCCACTGAGGCTCTCCCAGCCCTTCACCCCCCAAGAAGTCAGTCTGGTTCCGGGACTAACTGAACAGCCGAGTTCACTTTAGGACAACAGTCCAGTTCTCCATCAAGTCGCTAGAGTGCCCCAACAGCCCACAGTCTTTGTGTGCTTCCCATGGGACTCTCTGGAAGAGAAAAATACACAAGCTAAAAAAGAAAAACAACAAAACAAAACAAAAAAACCTCTTCATGTTTACTTCATTTGAGCTGCTGCTTTTCTTATATTCTCCTTTTAATTACTTCCAGTAAATCACGTGCTTGGGCTTCAAGGACTGTCCCTCATCCGTTATTTTCCAGATTTACGATGAGTGGTCTTGTTCTGCTATAAGCAGTCTCCACCCTGAAAGAAAAGAATTAAGTTTTTATTTGGCAATTGAACCTTGCTGTAGGCCTACAACATATTCAATGAGTTATATTATGCCCTCAAGCTATCATAGAATTTTCTCCGACCTTTTAGTTGTGAGTAGGAGCAATAAAGTTGTTGTTCTTATGATGTTAGGAGTAATAGTTCCAATGTATTAGCATAATTTATTTGAATGTCTTTAATTTTGATATTAACATGGGCATAAATCTATTTTTGCTACCAGATGATAGCTATTTTCATGCGTTAAACTTCCCTCTGCATTGTATAAATCTGTTACTTGCTGTTAGTCTTTATTTTTCTGTGTTGGAAATATTTATCACAGGAGTATCTATAAATCATGACAAAATCCAAAACATTTTCTGAGACCTTTGTTGTGCGTTACATAATGATAAGTTGCAAATTTATTTTATTCATGATGATTTTATCTTCCTCGATTACCTTCAGAGGATACTATTTTTTTTAAAGAATATCTGTAAATCTTCTATCTAGCTGTGTATAAGATTATTTTCTGCTTACATCCCACCCTTCCACTCATATACCCGGTTCTCCCCAAAACGTTTGTGCTAATTTGTTTATCCCCCTCATATAGCTTAGTTGATGGTGAATAAATAACATGGAAAAAGGGCCATCTTTGTCTTTGTTTTTCCAGGTTAATGAGTATTGGTGGCTGCTGAAGGGGAGCAAGACTCTAAAGTAGGGTTATCTAGAAATACGCCTGGTTATCTAAAGTGATAGAGAGGGGCGCCGGGGTGACTCAGTCTTTGGACACCTGCCTTCTGCTTGGGTCATGATTCCAGGGTCCTGGGATGGAGTCCCATATCCAGCTCTCTGCCCAGCAGAAGGACAGCTTCTCCCTCTCCCATTCGCCCTGCTTCCCTCTCTCACCATCTCTCTCTCTCTCTCTGTCAGATTAAAAGGTCCCCCAATAATGGGTCCGTGATTAAAGGAGTGAGACTGATACAAAACGAAGGTCAAGCAAAGCTTTATTCCGCACCAAGCATCAAGAATCAAACCGAACGTTCGGGGCTGCGCCTCTTACAGAGAGGGCGACCTCTCTCTGCTTTATAGACTAGCTTTTGAGGGCAAAGGCCATGTGGTTGGGCATGGCCATGCACAGGTGGCCAATGAAACTGTAACACACAGAGAAAGCTGCACAGTCATGCTAGGTCACACATAAGTGACCAATTGAATTACAGTTTACCCTAGTAGCTATTTGAACTAGCCTATCACCTTGGTCAGAATTGGCACCCAAAGGGGGAGCCCATACTCCTTGGTAACTAGGGAGACAGTATGTACTCCCCCACTGATTGGATGTCTCCAAGGATGGTCTGACCCACCCTTGTATTTGGGCTTTGTTACCTGGGACTGGTTTCCGGGACTTGTTTTTAAGTAAGTCCCCTGGGGGAAGGGGGGCAGGGACAGTTTAAATTTTACTGCATAAACAACAAAATGACTGTTTAATCCAAGATGGAATCGCTCTGGCTAAATAGGCCCTTACAAGATAAATAAATAATCTTTTAAAAAAATAATAATAAAGTGATAAAGATATGAAGTAAGAATACCCTGGGACATAAACTGGAAAGCCATAAAATTGCCATAATACAAATGTAGGTCCCTCAGCCCTTAGGAGGAGGGACCTGAGGCAGCCAGAGCCCCCAAACAGCCCCCAAGGAACTCCCTGTGTTTACCCCAGGACATTATGGAAAGAGGGTGCTCTGTGTGCCTTAACATGAAAAAGGAAACTGCTGACTGCTCTTACCAATTTAATGGCCCTTATGAATGACTGACTCATCTCCTCCTCCCATATGCAAGTTGTGTCCTTTGCAATGCCTGGAACATTCTTAACCTTCACTAAACACCCATCTGGTTCATTGACATTATTTATCATGGTACACAGGATGCTGGGTCCCAGTATTAAGGTCATAAACTCACATCTCTGTATCTCTAAGAACACTTAAAGAGACAACCAAAAGCAATTTATGAAACTTGATTGGATCGCGGCTTAAAAGAAAAGAAAAATAATTTTCTTTTCCTTCACTGATTATTTTGAAAATAATCAGTGAAATTTGCATAGAAACATAATGAAATTCTTTCCAATTTTCAATATGTGTTGTTGATACTGCCTGTTGATCTGAATCAAATCTGCCGTCAGAGGAGGACCATTTTCCAACATTATTAAGAATAACGGGTTATGAACACTAAAGAAAATCTTAACAAGCAACCAACCTCAGAATACTTTAACATGGTAGCCATTGCTGAAATACGTCTTCAAGCATCCTAAGGTGTCAACTTTGAGGAGGCAATCAAATTTGGAGGTACGGGTTCTAGGCCATTGGTTTTACAAACTCAGTCATACAATTTTCCAGTCATACTGATAAAGGGAAGGCAAGCTGAGGACAAGGCAGAAGCTGACACCCCACAACACCCCCTCCCCGCCCCCGGCCATGGGATTTAAGTGGCATTCCTCAGGTACTCCTGGCTACCCTAAGGAAAAACAAATAGTTAACTTACAGAGATCCCAATCCTGAAAGGCAGGAGTCTTCCTTCAGTTTACAAAAGTCTTAGCAATCTACAAGATGGTCTAGCTTCTGGAAGGGAATGTACATACAGTTCAATGTCCTTATAATCTGCAGCTGATTGACTGATACTTGAAGCCCAGAGAGCGCAATGTTCCTCTAGGAAGCTCCCAACTGTCTCACTGTTCATGCCTGACTAGAAGAAAAAACAACCTTAACTTGACAATGGTAGGTCCTCTTTAGCATGTGAAAGTTCTTTTGAAACCTCCCTCTCCCTTACCTCCTCCAACCCTGTAGTATATAATCAGCCACCCTCCTGGGGCAGCAGCTCTTTCTACCCACGGGTCCTATCCCCATGCTTTAATAACCCCCATTTTGCACCATAGATGTCTTAAGAATTCTTTCTTGGCCTGGGGTGGGTGGAGCGCCTGGGTGGCTCATTGTTAAGCGTCTGCCTACCGCTCAGGTCATGATCCCAGTAGATCAAGCCCCGCATGGGGCTCCCTGCTTGGCGGGGAGACTGTTTCTCCTCCCACTCCCCTTGCTTCTGTACCGTCTCTCATTGTGTCTCTCTGTGTCAAATAAATAAATAAAATTTTAAAAAAACAAAAAGAATTCTTTCTTGGCCATAGGCTCCAGACCTCACCCCACCCAACCTCACCTATACTCCAAAACCCCATCAATACCTTGGAATACCAGCACTAATGTGACTGATGGCCGCCATAACCCACAAGTCCGGACATCACCGTCCCCCTCCACACCCAGACAAGGGTTTCTTTTCATGGACTTAGTAGTTGGGGTCCCTGCAGGAAACAGAACCTAATTCTGGTAGTTCAAGAGAGGAAAATGAAGGGGCTACTTGGCTGGGGGAAGGCATATCAGCAAAGCAGGAAGTTGTTAGCACAGCCGGAAGTAGCTGGAGCTTCAAAGAGGGGAAGGGCCATTGGGAGCTGTAGTGGAGGTCCACCCAGTCTCTGCTAGAAAATCCAGCCCAGAGGAAGGAGGAAATATCCCAATCTCTGTCTCCTCCGTCCTTCACCCTGGTGGCCAAACCCAAGTAAGCCTCAAACTCACCTACCACCACACTCCCCCTGTTCTTGGAGCTCAGCCCCCAGGGCGGTTGGGGGGAGGGCCCAGTAAACAGCAGAACAAGCACCTGGATCTTAAACCAGAGGAGCTCCTGCCTCAGCTTAGGGAGGAATCTTCGGTAAGTAAATAGGCTTAAGAGCCTCTTTTTTCTTTTTTTTTTAAAGAGGCAAGAATTTGTAAAATTATTTTGGCTCCCGGTTATTTTACCAAGGATAAATTATGATTAACTGTACTTTAAAAAACAAAACAAACTCCGGTTCTCTGTGATATGGTTGTCAAAGTCTTGATGAACTAAGAGCAGCCTCTCTTCTTTGCTAAATGCCATTATTTAAACAGATACCAGCCTAGGAAAGCTTTGTCAACTTCAGTGATTCTCAAATTTGAATAATGTGCTGGGGTAATTTTATACACAAACACACACACACACTTCCCAGGCAGCTATGGTAACAGCTATGTTTCTTTTCATGAAACGTTGTATATTGTTTTTGTACCATCTCGGAAGTGTCAAGGTAAAGGCCTTGTCACCTCTTTCTCCTGTGACACCTCACGGGAACTATAAAAGGGGCTTCCACAGAGAACAGGCAGCAGCAGCTGTGGTAGATCCTTCGAAAGAAGTTTGCCCAGCTGGGATGGTTGTAGACACTGAGAATACATAGTCTCCCATCTTGAGGGGCTTCTGGTCCGGTGGGAAGCCAGTGAGTTGGTCGATAACCAGCGTGGCAGGAGAGCTCTATATAGAGGACACCCAAGTGATGAGGGGAGAGGTGATGGGGTCTCATGGATGTACACTGAGAGGAGGGACAGACCTCAGACAGTGAAGAGAGCAAGAGGGCTTGACGACAGGGAAGCCCAAGACTGGGGGTGAGGGGGAGATGCCCTGTATGACTCACAGTTCCCCTTTGTGCCAGTTAGGCCACAACACTGCTTCCCAACGAACAACACAGTGAAATTTTTGATCTGTCGCAGTATCTGGGGTTTCCTCAGCCTGGAGCCTCGAGGTGAAGGATGGGGAGTGCTCACAAACAGCCCTGAAGGGACCGAAGAAGGCCAAGGAAGGCACACCCAGCGCAATGACCTCGCTCTTCCTCCTCCACCGCAAGATCACATAAGCCGCCGCCTCCAGTGCTTCCCCCACCCGCATGTCCAAACTCGGGGAGGGAAAGTGAGGTCATGCCTGAAAAATCTGAGGGGTTGATCATCTTTCTAGAAGCATTACCAGAGTAGGATGTCTGAATTATATGAATAGACTAAATTTTCTCATTTTAATATTTTATTGTGGTAAAAATTTTAACCATTTTTAAGTGTACCGTTCAGTGGCCTTGGGGGCACTTGCGTTGTTATGGGATCATCACGACGACCCAGCTCCAGAATTTTTTCACTCTCATACTGAAATTCTGTACCCATTTAGATTAAGTTTTAAGCAAAATTGGATCTTGATGCTATGCCCCCCCCCAAAATGGGTCCGTGATTAAAGGAGTGAGACTAATATAAAGCGAAGGTCAAGCAAAGCTTTATTTCACACCAAACAGCAAGAATCAAACTGACTGGCCAGGGCTGCACCTCTTACAGAGAGGGTGACCTCTCTCTGCTTCACAGACTAGCTTTTAAGGGCAAAGGCCATGTGGTTGGGCCTGGCCACATGTAGGTGGCCAATGAAACTGTAACACACAGAGAAAGCTGCAGTCATGCTAGGTGACCAATTGAATTACAATTTACCGTAGTAGACATTTGAGCCAGCCTATCACCTTGGTCAGAATTGGTGCCCAAAAGTTGCCCAAAGGGCAAAAGGTGCCCAAAGTCCTTGGTGACTAGTCTTTGGTGACCCTATGCATCCCCCCACTGATTGGATGTCTCCACCTGGCCTGACCCACCCTTGTATTTGAACTTTGTTACCTGGGGCTGGTTTTTAAGTAAGTCCCCTGGGGGAAGGGGAGCAAGGACAGTTTAAGGGTTAAAACAACAAGGGTATTGTTTAACCTTATTGGAAGCCTTTTGCTAAATAGGTCCTTACACTTGAGTTAATTTTTTTCTTGCTAATTAGGATGTGAGGGCTCATGCGGAAGACCAGATCGGATTTTGGCAAGATGGAAGCACTGAATTTTCCTGACTTGGGTCACACTTTCACAACCCCGCTGAGGTGGTCGCACAACAGCGCGAGTTAGCCATCCCCATTTAACAGATGAGTACACCGAGGACCAGAAGTTACGCAACTTGACCCAACTCTCACAACTGGTCAGTAGCAATCTGGGGATACACCACTGACTTGTCCGAATCCAGCTCCTGCTACAGAGTGAGATGTGAACAGTGTAACCCCAACAAACACCCTTTTCCCTTCCCAGTGTTAAGAACTTGTTCTCCAAAGATTTTTTCAGGCTTTGAAGCTGACACAAGCAGTTCAAGGACGGGAAAGAACCATGGGGTGGGACTTGGGAAACCTAATTCTAGTTAGTGGTGAGAACTGAAGTAAATCACTTGCTCTCCACAAATCTCATTTAGCCCCAACAGCACATGGACAGATTATCCTTAAGTTTCTCTCCGTGCTGCCTCTTTGTGATCTTGAGAATAGGTGGAAATGTTCTGCGGTTGATCGACAAATATTCATGAACACCAAGCATGTGCCAGACGCCGTCCCTACCCTCATGGGGCTTCCCTACAAATTGCAGACTCTGCTTTAAAGGGTTCTTTTCTATTTTATCCTGAAAGTGGAATAATTATACAGCTACATGGAAGAATGTCACATGTTCAGAAAAAGCTGTCCGCTTTTGAATCATTGCACTTTTCAGAAATCAAAATTATCTAAGAGTGAGCAATTGTCACAAAGCCTCTTGAGAGGGTCCTTTGCCTGCCCACATTCATCCAGCCAATGGTACAGAATGCGGGAGTTTCTGTTCTCCTGGAGCTCCAAGTCTGGTGGGCAGAGGGTGGGGTGGAGAGGGGAGCAGGAAAACAGACAAATGTGCGATGTAACAGACACCAAGGGTTGTGGCGACAGACCCTCAAGCCCAGTGGGAAGGCGTCCAGGAGGGTATTGTTGTATGTTACATGGGGTGGTGAGGGAGGGTTTCACCTGGTTCAGGACTTGAAGGACTTGGAGGTAGTGTAGAGAAAAAGCGGAAGAAGGTTTTGGGTCCTGGGAACAACACAGACCAGCCTGGGCCAAGTTGTGTCGGGTGCAGCTGGAGGAATGGCCAGGAGGCCAGTGTGCGTGGAGTGCAGGAGCGGGTGAGTGTAGGAGGGAGGTGGGTAAGTCAAGACGAGCGCTGGGAGGTATTTGAGGTCAGTGGGCTTTGGTTTTTACTTGGAGTGAAATTAAAAAAGTCATGAAGGGGGAGCACCTGGGAGCCACCTGGTGGCTCAGTGTGTAAAGCGGCTGCCTTCGGCCCAGGTCGATTCCATCCCAGGGTCCTGGAATGGAGCCTCACATGGGGTTCTCTGCTTGGCAGGGAGCCTGCTTCTCCCTCTCCCTCTGCCTACAGCTCTCCCCACTTGTGCTCTCTCTCTCTCTGTGTCAAATAACGTTTAAAAGATTTTTTTTTTTAAAAAGTCAAACAAAGTAGTGAGCAGAGGAATGACCTGATTTGACTTCTCATCTAGGGGAGACTAGGAGGCACAGGCAAAACCAGGGAGCCCAGGCCAGAGAGAGGTGGTGGCGGTGGTTGGACCAGGACAGAAGTATTGGAGGTAGATGGAAGCAGGAAGAAACTAGAAGTATTTTGAGGATAGGATTAGTAAGATTGGCTGACGGGTTGAATTGGGGATATATAAGGAAAGAAGTCAAAGACAAATCCAAGTTCTGTGGCCCGATCTTCTAGAAGGATGAACTTGCCACGAGCTGAGATAAGGAACACCGTGGACAGAGCAGATTTGGGTGTTCTTGGTGAAAAATTAGGTAGTGATTTTCTTCCAAGAGGAACTCTTCAGTAGGCAGCTGGATATATGTGTGTGGTGAAGGGTAATGCGGCTGGACTGGGCTTATTCAAACCCTGCACATGGGAAGGAAGAAAAGACTGGCCGTTGGCCATCTCCTGGGAGATACCCTCTGAGCCTTTGGAATATCCCTCCAGATAAGAGTGGCTTCGTTACCCGGGACCTTGGCTGTTCCAGATAATTTGGGCTAAACATGTGTTTTATAGTAGGGACTTTGGGTAACCCTGGTATAACTTTGACCTCTGGACAAGTCAGAGACTAAATAAGTATAGCCAGGCACAACGGTGCTCCCTGCTTAGGTGACCGACCCCGGATACCAGACTTCCCTGGCTGACGGTACTCTGAATATATTGTCACACACCATTGCTGAGATTTGTCTTGTGAGAAACCAGGAGAGGTTCCAGACTCCACCGTCTCCCTCATCCACACACTCATGGGGACCGAGTCCCGGCCAGCCTACCTGTGAAGTCCTTCTTCCTGAGCCTCACTGTCCCTGCCTCAGGTGGGCCCTTGTCAGTTCCTGCCTGGCGGGCAGAGTTCCCCGTCCTGCCTCAACCTCTAAGCTGCAAACAGAGCGGCTTTTCCAAACCCTGGTCCTATCATTACTCTCTGTGTGATCCTTCTCTGCTCCAAACACCTCAGTATGGTGTGTGGGTACCGCAGTGACCACAGGCCCAGACTTTGGGGTCCGAGACACTCGGGTTTGAATCCCGGCTCTGCTATTCTGAGGGTCCGCTTCCTCAGTTCCAAACTGGAGTTCATCCCCAGGGCAGCTGGGAGGAGCACTGCGTGCTGCCCTTCACTGAGCGCTTGCCTGGTGTTAATCACTAGTTCAAGGCTCCTTTAGTGTTGTGCTTTACCTAGGAGGAAACTGAGACCTCGCTCATGGTCATGATCTCCTTCCTGCCTGTTAAAGGCAGGAGGCAGGTACTCCTGGCCTCTGGGCGAGCACTTCTCAGAGAGTGGTCTGGGCACCCCTTTGGGCCCTCAAGACCCATCCAGGGGAAGCGCAAGGTCTCATGGTGGCATCATAATATTAAGACACTATTTGGCCTTATCACTCTCATCTCATGAGTGTACGGTGGACTCTTTCAGAAGCTCTGAGCCGTGAGCATGCAGCAGATCGATGCAGAAGCAGGTATGCTGTGACCAGCAGTCTGCCTGTAAGCCAGACACTTAGTGATGTTTGCAAAAATGTGAAGCGATGTTATTCTTTGCTAGATTTGTTTTTTTAATTTACTTTTATTTTATTTTTTAAGATTTTTATTTATTTATTTGACAGACAGAGATCACAAGTAGGCAGAGAGGCAGGCAGAGAGAGAGAGGAAGGGAAGCAGACTCCTTGCCGAGCAGAGAACCCTATGCAGGGCTCGATCCCATGACCCTGAGATCATGACCGGAGGTCATGAGCTGAGCCAAAGCCAGAGGCTTTAACCCACTGAGCCACCCAGGCGCCCCTTGTTTTTGTTTTGGAAACTGTAGTTCTGTTTTGTTGAAAGTATGTTCTTAGTTAACATACAGTGGATTTTTTATTGATATTTTAAATACATTCATATTTCTAAAGTGCTCAGGTTGAATTTCTAATACAGTGAACATCCATAGATAGAACCAGCCTAAAATGTAAGCTCTCCGGGAATCTCTGTAACTTTTAAAAAGCACAAGGTTTTCCTCGAGAGTATAGAGTTTTTAAGAGCATATTTGGTCTTGAGACCTATGAATAACTGTGAGTGAGAGCACCAAGCCGTACAGAATACGTGTCATTGCCGAGGGCTCAGCAAATGGTCGTGTTCACTCTTTTGTGGGGCTGCGTACATGAGTATTAAATTTACCAACTTCTGACTCCCCTCAGCCTCCTCATCACCACACCACGTGCCCCGTTCTGTCCTGTTAGGCTGAGCTCCTTGCAGTCCTGGACCCCCACACCGGTGCACACTCTACGCCACGTCCACCAAACTCCCACTTCCTCGCCACCAGCCACCAGCCTCAGCTCAAGCACCTACAGCTTTTAGAAGACGGTTTTGTGTCCAACGCTCCCACTCTAACTCCCTGTCCAGGCCTCTTCTCACTGAACCATGTAGGCTTGGGCAGAAAATGGAGATTTTGTTGATTTCCTTGGAAAGGTTTTATAGAGAAAGGTTTGTGATTGACCACCCATTCTGTTCACTTGAGAAAAAGGCCCTCATCTTGGTACATGTCAGTTTCTCCAGCACGAGAGCGATATACACAAGGAAGATCATGGGCCTGGCTAGGGTTTCCCAAAATGTGGTCTGGACCCCTGGCTTCCAGGTCACTCAGGCATAATATGCAGGTGGGGTAGGAACCTAGGGGTCCTACCCCACTTCATGACTTACTGAGTTGGACTCTGAGGATAAAGCCTGGGAATATGATTATTTTCTAACTTGGTGAAATTATATCTCCCTAAAACTGTTCAGACAAATACGCACATATTTAATACTACAGTCCTGAAATATGTTCTTTGACTGCCACCAACCAGTAATACGGTAGGTAGTGTTTGTAAGTCAGCTGTAGGTTGCTTCTTCCAATTTATTGGGCTAAAAATAAGCTTAGATAGCGAAGGAAGCTTTCTTTTATTCTGCAGTGTGTAGGGCTATATTCTAGCTGAGAATAGGATTTTTAAAAAGAAAGTCTTGTGTTGATTTGGGGATTCTTATACACAGTAAAGTTGGAGAACCATTCTTCTAGATACTGGTAGGTTCCAGAAGAGCCCACCCTGCCATCCATGGGACAGACCAAGATGACTAAGAATTATGAGAGAAGAACAATGAGAACCATGAGAGAAGAAATATAGCCTAGAAGGAATATCGGCCACCTGTGGACGCTTCACAAAAGAGGATTTGGGTCTGTTGGGATGGGGATCAGGGAGGATTTCACAGACGGGACACCTGAATGGTTTTGAATGGGCATTACATGGTGAAAGACAACGAGGGTGCTCCAGGCAAGGAAAATAGTGTGGGCAACAGGAAAGAAGTGTGGAAGTGTGTGGCACAGACATAGAAGGGCACCAAACCACCCAGCACCTTTTGCTTTGATGTTATGCTCAACCAAGAAGCTTCTGGATATTAATTTGGCTATTTAGCTATTTCTCTACAGGATAGTACACATGCATTTTCCAGCCATTGGAGAGACATTTTGTGCATACTGCATTACAAACCAATAAACTGTTACCCCGATTTTAAAAATGACCTTTGGTGTATCAATACTCCAGAAAGTGTCAGGTGGCAAAATTATGTTTCTAACCCTTTAATGTGATTCCACAAGACCTGACCCGCCCCCAGGAGGCTGACCAGATGAATCAGCTGACCTTCAGACCTCCTGCCTCAGACACTGTCACCCATTCATCCTCCTTCTTATGTACTGACAGAAATCGGGTCTTTTCAGATATGGGCAGCCTTGTGTTTGAGAGGAGGCCAAGCCCATCCCTGGCCCCAGCCTCCTGATCAGGCTAAGCCTATATGGCAATAATTCCTCTGGCCAGTAACTGATTTAGGAAGCCACATGAGATGCAGTTGTGGGCAGCAAGAAAGAGCGGGGAGGGGATTTGCTGGCAGCTTTAGAAATGTTTTCCGGGGGTGCCTGGGTGGCTCGGTTGGTTGAGCGGCTGCCTTTGGCTCAGATAATGACCCCGGGGTCCTGGGATCGAGCCCTGCATTGGGCTCCCTGCTCCATGGGGAGCCTGCTTCTGCTTCTCTCTGCCTGCTGCTCCGCCTGCTTGTAGTCTCTTTCTCTCTTTTTGTCAAATAAATAAAATCTTTTAAAAAAGGAAAAGAAAAAAAGAAATGTTTCCCAGTTTCACAAAGGGATAAAATAAGGACAGTCGCCCTTCCAGCCGTGGACAAGCACTTGTGTGGATTGTTTCTGCAGTCATCCTGAAACCAGGACAAGGCGAGCCTCAGGACAGTGCCAGCCTGAGGACAGTGCCAGGGGGCTGAGAGTGGCGATGAGAAAGAGCAGGCAGAGCCCTGGCTGTGGGTGATGTTGCTGGGTCTCCGAATCAGCCTTCCTCGAACTGCCCTATCTCTGCACGTCTTGATATATGAAATGACACATGTCCCTACTCAGTAGGCCATTTGTAGCTGTTTTTTTTTTTCCCCCAACTGAATGCACAGGCATGGTACCACCCCCACCCCACAAACACGACATACACTGTTGTCACTTCCCAGACCTGGGAATGGAAATTAAGGTGTCACCCAGCCTTCTTCCCATGCCTCTAGAAACTGGAATATATTTATGGAACTAGAAGATTATACAGCATCCCACCCACTTCCATCAAAAAGCTTATCTTTTCCTCCTCAGGGACCAGTGACTTCCCCTCCTGAGTGTGTCTCCGTGGTCCCGCCTGCCATCCCGCAGTTACCAACCACTCCTCACCTGACCACCTTTTCTCTGGCTCAGTTTCTCCAGCCTAAACTCTCTCTGTGTATCTTTCAGTGTCTGCCACTAAT
Source organism: Mustela nigripes (assembly GCF_022355385.1). Lineage (NCBI taxonomy): Eukaryota > Metazoa > Chordata > Mammalia > Carnivora > Mustelidae > Mustela > Mustela nigripes. Next base: position 50,599,400 of record NC_081560.1, read on the forward strand.
CGTATGCAGAGTTCCAATTTTCCAGAAATGGGTCACACCCTGGTGTGTAAGGTTGTCGTGTCAGGCCATCTCCTCAGCTACTGATGGCTCTGTAAGTGCCCACACTTGGGTCCTCGGCCCAGGACTGCTCCACTGAGCTGGGACCTGGGCAGAGGGTCACGTGGTTACCAGTACGACAACTTGTGCAGGAAACCACTCAGAAGAGGCTCGTGGACGGTGGCGAGCCTTGTGAAGTATTGTCTGCTCAGTAAGATGGCAGTTTACCAGATGTCCCAACAGTATTGATTCTCCCCTTAATCCAAAATAATAGAAGTTTTGGTTGGGCACATGGTTACCAGCTAGTAACATTTCCCAGGGTCCCGCTCGATGTGGCTGCATGATCGTATCCTGACTATAAAGTTGTGAGCAGAGGGGATATGCGCGGTTTCTGGGGACTTCTGCTTCCCTGCAGACTGTACACAGACAGAATGATGAAAGCCAGAGCAGCTGTCCTACACTTGAAGGTAGAAACTGCGTGTTGGCAAACCATCAAGGGCAGTGGACCCGGAACCCAATACCCAGGGTCACCAACTTGTGTTGATTTGCCCAGAACTTTCCCCATTTTAACACTGAAAATCCTATAACCAGGAGCCTCCATGGTCCTGGACAAACTGGACAGTTGGCCCCTACTCCACCGAGCTGCTACATCAGCTCTGGGCCCCCTCCTCAAACTCCTGTTTGAGAGAGAGCCAGAAATAAATGAAACACTAAGCCCTTCCCTCTTGATGAAGCCACTGTATCTGGGGGTTTTGTTGTCTACATTACCCTCTCCTGTCTCCTAATTAATACAGATACGTTTGGTCTAAAGAACCTGTTGACTGATTTTTTGTTGTTGCCCCCCACCCCAAGGTCTGATGTTACTTAGCTGGGCTCCCAAGACCCCTCCAACTGCTTGGCCCACGTTTATTTGTTTATTTGTTTATTTTTTAAAATCACATAATACAAGTTCTTTGCAGAAAAATTAGGAAATGGAGTTTGGTTCCATAAACTTTTTTTAAAGGCAAAATAAATGCAAACAATAAATACCACTCATTAGGATTTAATCTCCTGTGACACCTCTCTCATATCAAAGGCACTTGAGCTGTGCTGGTTATCTGGAGGTAAGAGGGGGAGTGATGCTTCGTGGGAGCAGAGGCCTTCAGCTCACAGACAAGTATGGCCTTGTTTTTCTAGAAGCCACTTGCAAGGATGGCCCTGACAGGAGCCAGTGACCATCCTCTACATCTCTGGGTTTTCCAGGAGAGGCTTAGTTTCAAGTATCCTATCTCCTCACCCTAAGAGCCATTTAAAACCCCAAACTTTGAGTGGTTAGATTTCTCAGCTATGTTTCCTTTGCTGCTCCCTGCTCCTGGCTGTAACCCTAGGGTCGTCGGGCAGACCATGGATATGGTTTGTGTTCAGATCACATGCAGGGTAAGATTTGGGTCTATCTATGGGCATAGCAGAAAACTGCAAAGAACTTCCAGGGTATCCAAATTCTGTTGATTGGTTAAAATGTTTTGTCTACTTTTCATTTATCCTAAAGTGTTCAACCTGTGGAGGAGGCCTGGTAAGTCATTTTCTATAAAAGCTTCTTTGAAATTTATATTCCTCATGGTCATAAAAATAATTTGTTACTTTTAGAAATAGAAAAAATTTAAGTAATTATAAGCTACAAGGAAAGAATAAACTGGAAATTTCCTGAGTTTATAACATCCTGGGAAAATGCTCTTAATGTTTTGGCATATAATTTTTCACTTTTTAGTACTTCTATTATACACATTTCTATATAACACAAATAAATAAATTTGTGGTCTTTTAGGCAATAAAAGGACACAATCTGTATCATACTGGATTGGGAAGTAAATCTTTGGAACTGGAGGTAGGAATAGTGACCCAAGAAATGGCAAAGTGAGGCCGACGCTAAACTGACACTTTTAGTGTCCATCTCATGGGTTCCTTTGTGCAATAGCGGTTTCTGTCTGCTCCAGGAGGCTTTAATTAAGGCAGCCCATTAAGGCTTTACTTTTAATTGAAAATTTTAATGACATAATAGCAATTCTTGATGAGGTGGCAAAGACCTGGTCATCAAACGAAACCTAGGGTTTGCTTCAAAATAAAATGGTGGCCGGGAGAGGGGAGGGGTGGAGGCAGATGAAACAGAATTGTCCATGAGTTGGTGATAATTGAAGCTGGATGATGGATGGATACGGGTAGTTTATTATACTATTCTGTCTTTGATACATATTTGACATTTTTCTTTTTAATTTTCTTTTCTTTTAAGTAGGGTCCGCATCCAATGTGGGGCTCGAACTCATGACCCAGAGATCAAGAGTCGCACATTCTACTGACTGAGCCACTCAGGCACCCTGAGGTTTGACATTTTTTATAATAAAATGTTAAAACAAATAACCGTTAATCCCAGGAACTGGCTTACAGTGAGAGACGAAATCCATCTTCCCATTTCTGAGACTTCTCTTTTCCCAGAGGCCCACCACTATGACCACTGTATTAGTCATCTAGGATTAATCAGCACAACCAATGTGTCCAGCATCCAGGAGCTCTTCCTTACCACAGTGCATCCTTAGCAAGGATTCCAAGAGGAAGGTCAGGGCATGTGGGGGTTGGAGGGAAGGAAAAGCAACCTTGAGACACATTTTGCAAGCCTGAAGAATCATGGAATTCTAGTTGTTTCACAAATTGTGTTGATGTAGCTTTCTATAAACACTGTGGTTTTTAGGCAAATTATTTAATCTCTGAGTTTCAGTGTCTAGGTCAATGAAAAGAAGAGAACCGCTTTGACTTCACGGCACAGAAATAAATAACATGTAGAAAATGATCTAGCAGAATGTCTGACACACAGTAGATGGCCATTATTCATGCCCTTCCCTTCTGAATTATTAAGAAAGCTCTAAGAAGGTCTTTGCCTTCCAAGACTTAACAGAGAGGTAGGAAGATAATGTGACCATACAACATTGTGTAACAGGATGAGAGATCAATTACCATAAAACCTGGTATTGGAATTCCTCTTAGGAGAACTGTCTTCAACAGGAAAATTAATTTGAAAAACACTCTGACACTCCAAGCATGTGGCTCAGCTGAAGACAAACCACAGAGACAGCAAAATGCCAGTGCCACCTATTGTGTAATTTTTAGTTGCTTGTTGCCTTTTCGTGTAAGCTCTCTTTATTTTCCCAAGCATTTACTAGCATCTTCCACACACATATGCCTCGTGGAGGTGATATTTGTGTAAATGAAAGACAGGGACCCAATTCCGTCGTTGGATCACCCCCAAAGACAGGAGGGACTAGGTAAACATAGGGCAGTTTGCAGACCCAGGCTCTCAAAGCCAGACATGTGAGGATGAGATTGAAATCCTGGGAAATGCATGAAAGCTTTGGAGAGGTCCTGGTTCTGGTTTGAATTTTTGAATTTGAATATTTCCAGGTGAAATATGAATTACCTAAAAAGAAAAGCAAGTGACCGTGATCCTATTTGTGGGACGTGGCAAATGAGTGCTGCTGCCAGGAAATGACTTGCAGAGAGAGGGCGTCCTTGGAGGGGTCATGGTAGAGTTACGGGGGAGACTGAGGGTGGACAGTGCCTGGAACACCCCATTACTCAGACTGCTACAAGGGAAGAGTCTCTTAGAAACACCATCTGTTCCCCTCCTAAAGAAAGCAGGATAATTTATCGCCTAGACCCCACATACCCTCAAAAGAGATTTGTGTATCTAAGAGATACACATGTATGTAAACACAAGGAAATTAAAAGAAAGAAAGATAGCAGAAACCATGAAGAATCAGCAAGGAGATGGTTGTACTGGGGACAAGAGAAGATGTGGCTGTGGTATTTGCATCTTCCAGCATTTGCATCTACCCCAGGAAGTAGGAATCACAGAACTTTCTACAACTGACAAAGGAAGTTGGGCCAACTCAGAAGGAGCATACAAGATTCTAGAAAGAGTTCCTTCCAAGAGATGTTTTCATCTGTATCTATGTAAACATCTTGTTACTCCGAACCTAAGGGCCCATGTCATCACTATTTCAGAAGAAATAGAAAGGCTACTAAAGCCTTTAACTTTTCTTTTTTTAGGGAGGTGGGTAGAGAGGGGTAGAGGAGGAGAGAGAATCTAGAGCAGGCCCCACGCCCAGTGTGGAGTCTGATATAGAGCTGGACCTCATGACCTGAGCCAAAATCGAGAGTCAGACTCTTTACTGGACCACCCATGCCCCCCTATAAAGCCTTTAACTTGTAAAGGTGGGTGAGAGAGGGAGCTATACTGACAAATTACTCTATGACTATGACTGTTAGTCTTAAAAATTCTTTAGATCTGCATAATATATCTGAAGCTGAGTCTCCATAAAACCTATGAAAACAAGAACCGATTACAAATCAGTAAAATGGAAGAAGAGTGTGAATTGCCATTAAAGATGAACACAAAGTGAATTAGTCATGAACTGTATTAAAATGAAGGGCATGGATATATGGATTTATGATGGGCACTAAAATGTGAAAGAATAAGAATAGTACTTTATCTTAAGCTATCAAACTCAATTTTTTCAATGTGTTTCAGATACTGGCTATGTGCGTTGAGATGTCTAAATCATAAAGTAGAATTATAGCCTAAGTGATCTAAACAGCAATGTAAAATTAAACATTGGGTTTGTTTCTACCCAAGAACTTACATGTGCCTGACTGGAATTGCATTTATAAAGAAAATAAGATGAAAATATGTTTTTATTGTCACTGATGAGCTTCCAAGAGACTAAAGACAGACTCTTCAGAAATGGAGGTGGGAAAGAAAAGTTCATTCTGTTGCTGAGTTCCATCTTGTACACCACCAGTGCCTGTAGCCTCCCAGACCACAAAGGCGGTTCAGGGTTCAAGAGCATGATGTCCTCTAACAATTCAGTCCTGTACCCTAAACAGCACCTACTGTTGGCCTCATCTCATTCACATAGGTCCTTGAATGGTGTTGGGTATTTTATTGTTTGAAATAATCCAAGTCTCTGGCTATTGGATTCTTCATCTTCTAAGATTAAGTCTCATGTCATGAGATACATATATATTGTTCTCATGTCATGAGAACAATACATAATTGTTCTCTCATGCATATGCATACATATATGTATATATATGCGTATATATGTGTGTGTGTGTGTGTGTGTGTGTGTGTGTGTGTGTATGACTTTAGCATATAGCAGGAGAGGCAACAAACCAGAAAAAAAATGTCCCTCCAAATTCTAGTGACCTGGATTGCTGAAGAAATTGCTGAAGGATATGGAAACCCAGTTCTAAAATCCCAACAGCTTTTGCAATGAAAGAAACCAAGTTAGTCACAGGAACTACTAGCATCTATGAGAAATACATCCATAAAATCAGCAACCATACCTTATCAGACAGCAAATATATGCCAATTATTTAACTGTGCCATTTGCTTAATCTAGAATATTCTCTAAGCAACAGCCACTTGACTGCTCATTCATTCATCTATGCATCCAGAATAAACTTGGGGAGTGCCTTCTCTGTGCTAGGCATTCTGAGAGGTTCTGGAGATGTAGCAGTGAGCAGAGGTCAGCATGTCTCTCCCTCTTACAGAGCTTACATTCTAGCTGGAAAAACAGCCATTAGGTAGTTACACACCAATGAATTAATTACAATGAAGAAAGTTACTAGGAAGAAAGATGTGAGCATAAATAAGAGAGTGCTTCTTAAGGCTGTGGGTCAGGGAATCCTGCCAATAGAAAGTGAAGTTGAAGCTGAGACCTGAAGATAAGCAAGGGGCAGCCACACAAGGAGTTAGGGACAGAGTGGTACTTGCGGCTCTAGGTTCTATAGAAAGGAGCTGAGCTGGAGATGTGGACTGGAGGCCCAGAAAGTCAGGTCACCTGCCCCAGGTTACACGGTCTGTAAGATCCAGGATACCATCTGGTTATACCAATTGCACGGGGCCTGTTTCAGGTTCCAAATTAAAAAAGCTTTCTTAAAGTGTCCATGAATTCCAAAGCTCACAGGAATTTGACTAAAAGTTCTCTATTCCAGGGAGGCCTTCCTTGGCCACTCTGGAAAATTCCAAACCTTTGTCCCTCCTCCCTCTATAATTCCTTAGTCCTCTCTTGACTTCTTTCTCTGTTAACATTTGCCACTATCTAACATGCCTATGTTTTCTTTTTCCGATATTTTTTTCTTTCTCTTGTTTTCTGCAGTCAGAGGAGGCTGTGCTCAGGTGTAGTATTTTTTTTTTTTAAGATTTTATTTATTTATTTGACAGAGAGAGAGAGAAATCCCAAGTAGGCAGAGAGGCATGCAGAGAGAAAAGGGGAAGCAGGCTCCCTGCTGAGCAGAGAACCCAATGCAGGACTCGATCCCAGGACCCTGAGATCATGACCTGAGCCTAAGTCAGAGGCTTAACACACTGAGCCACCCAGGGGTCCTGCTCAGATGTAGTTTTTGGGTTTTTTTAGTTTGTTTGGTTTGGGTTTGGGTTTGGATCTTTTGGGGTTTTTTTGTTTTTTGTTTTTGTTGTTTTTTTGTTTGCCTACTTTTTGGGGGGGGGTCTTTTAAGGTTTTTTCTTTTCTTGATTTATTTTTTTTTTTTGGCCTTTGTCATACGTGGTGTTCTCTGAGCTTCCTGGATCTGTGGTTTGGAATCTAACATTAATTTAGGGAAATTTTCTGTCATTGTTGCTTCAGCTATTTCTTCCAAGTCTTCTTTTTGGTATTCTCATATATGTCATACCTTTTGTCATTGTCTTAGAATTCTTTGCTATTCAGTTCCTTGTTTTTTTTTTTTCCAGTTTTTTCCTCGGATGTGCCCATTAAATTAGCATATCAAAGGCATTCTTCCCTTCAGTTACAATGTTTCTGATCTTTAGTATTTCTTTATAATTCCCTCTCAGAACTTTCCTCTCTTTGCTGACATTGCTCTCAGGTTCTTTCTGGAGTGTTTTCTAACACCAACCAATTCACCAGTCCTTCAACACCAAGTGGGTGTCCAACAATTTAATTCAGTTTTGACACCAATTCCCAGAATTAGCACAGACCCACAGGTTAGGCACTCAGTCCCACAAGATTGCCCCCACCTCCGACACCAGTTACAAGTATCAGGTCCCCAGGCCACCCATACTTTTGGTTAGCTTCATCATAAATTTGGAGATTCCCACCACTCCCTCCTCGGTCTTGATAATCAGTAGAACAACTCACAGAATCTAGGAAATCACTTTAGTTACTATTACCACTTTCTGACAAAGGATACCACTCAGGAACATCAAAGAGAAGAGACACATAGGACAAGATGTGGGGTGAGAGGCCAGAAGCCTACATGCCAGTGTATGACCCTCCTAGCCCTTCAATGTGTTTGCCAACCTGGAAGCTCTTCAAAGCCTATTGTTTATGGGTTTTTATGGACGTTCCATTACATAGGCATACTTGATTAAATCACTGGCTATTGGTGATTGAACATAATCTCTAGTCCCTTTCTCCTCTCCAGAGATCATGAGTGGTGTTGAGTTTTCCAACCTTCTAATCACATGGTTTTTCTAGTGAGCACCTCTCATCCCAAAGCTATTAGGCTCCCCTCAACCAAAAGTTATTTCATTAACATGCCAAAGACACTCAGCATTCAGGAGATTCCAAGAGTTTGAAGAGCTCTGTGCCAGGAACCACGGACGAAGATCGAAGATCAAATATTTCTTCATATATTACAATTACTCATCTGTTTTTGAATGCAGTCTCCTTTCTTTCTTTTTTTTTTTTTTTTCATCAGAACCCTCAGCATAGTTGTTTTAAATTCCTGGCCTTTGATAATACAAACATCCCTGCCATATTTGAGTTTGTTTCTGATGTTTGCACTGTCTCTTCACGCAGTTTTGTTTTTGTTTGGTTTGGTCAGGTTTTGCCTTTTAGTATGCCTTGTGTTTTTTTGTTTAAAGCCGGGCATTATGTATGCACTGAGTGAAGAAACTGTGGTACATAGGCCTTCTGTGATGTGGTGGTAAGGAGGTGTAGGGGAGGGCAAAGTAGTCCATAGTTGTGTGAGTAGATCTCAGTCTTTCAGAGAGCCTGTGTAAGTGGGCTGTGAAATTCACAAGAACTTCTCATCCCTACCCCCTGAGGGGGGGAAGCAGGATGGCTTGAGGAACTGAAGTTGGGTATTTCCCCTCCCCTAGGTCAGTGAGGCTCTAATAAAGCCTCAATAGCTTAGGCCTTGGTGAAATAGATCGTGTTGAAGGCAGTTAAGGAGAGTGTTAGGAAGAACTGATGCACTGGTATGGTTTTATACAGTGACTCTTCTCCTTTCCCTGCTGGAAGCTTTAGAAGGTTTTTTTCCAGTATTCACTATGAGAGCCTGCCAGAGGTCCTAGAAGTAAAACTCACAAAAGTATAGAAAGTTTTTAACTCTTACACTTGTTCTCTGTGAGCTTCCAATAATTCATCAATTCTAGACCAGGTTTTCCTCCCTGGCCATGGTTCCCGCAGAGGGTTCTGGGTAGTTGTGATTCTCTATTTTGTCTGTCTCCAAGACAGCTGTTTGCCCCATGACCTTATTTCTCAACAGATCCAAGAAAAGTTATTGGTCTTTCAGTTTGTTCAACTTTTCACTTATTGTTAGTACGGCATGATGACAGCCAAGCTCCTTATATGTGAAACTGGAAACTGGAAGTGTTTTCTCTATTTTCCTGTCTATTGTCATTTTACCCATTAGAATATGAGTTTCACGAGGTCAGAGGTTCTAGTCTGTTTCCATCTGTTGTTTATAGCTGTATACCTCATGCCTAATCCAGTGCCTGACACATATGAGAGCCTCAGTGAATATGTGTGTTGAGTGCATTTTCTCCGTCTTCATTCATTCTTTTAATTAACATAATATATAATACAACTTAATATAATTGTCTTGGTTCTTTTGGGCTGCTATAACAAAATATCAGCTTCTAAACAATAGGATTTGTTTCTTACAGTTCTGGAGACTGGGAAATCCAAGATCAAGGCAGATTTGGTGTCCAGTAAAGGCCCATTTCATGGTTCACATGACAGAAGGGGAAGAGAGCTCTGTGGGATTTCTTTTGTGAGGGCACTAATCCCAGTCAGAAGGCTATGCCCTTGTGACCAAATTACCTCCCAAAGGCCCCACCTCCAAATATCATCACACTGGAAATTAGATTTCAATAGATGAATTTTGGGGGGAGACAAATATTCAGTCTATGATACAATTTAACATAATTGTATAATTGCTTATATAGTAATTATATAGTAGTACAAGCAATTATACAATTTAGTATAAGTGCTTTATGCTTGAACTGCAATGAAAACCATTTGCTAAGCAAATTAATATGGTGGGCCAGATCAATTCAGGGCAGTGCTCCCAATATTTACCATATCATGGCACGCATAGAAAACAAAGTGTTTCTGTAATAACCAGCCAGTGACTCATCTCAAGGGCTGAAGGTCTCGATTTCTAGGTCCACACATCACCCGCATGCTATACTGTTTGGAAAACTCTGCTTTACGGGTAATGTTTAACCCACTAAGGAGACAAATCTCTCTGGCTAGACCTATGTGAAAGATTCCCAAGGACTAAAGAGAGCTAAGGCAAGGAAGGAGGAGAATGGTGGTAAAGATCCAACAGTCAGTTTCTCTTATCAGATAAAGTCCTCCCCAGTCTGCTCTCTGCCTATCTTTCCAGTCTCAGTTCTCCACTTCTGCCCCAAACCCTATATATTGCTGCACCTGCCTGGCTCATGCTGTTGCATTCTTCCTACCCACCCTAAACATTAGGTCCCAGGCCACAGCCAGGAAGTCTTTACCAGCCACCCCCATACAGAATCCTGTCCCCTAGGTTCCTGGGATTCGGGTCCACAGCACTGCATATGAGCTTCTGACCCCGAATTTTAAAGTTTGAAGTAATCTCAGAGACTGAGTCCAACCTTCAGTTTTCAGATGAAACACATGGGGCCCAGAGAGGCAGAAGGACTGTGCTGGCCTCAAAACCAGCTGGGGGCAGTCTTGGGACATGTGTGTGTGTCCTGGTGCTCTGTTTTTCCCACTACCCAGTGTAATCTTGCTTTTGCTAATCATGACATTTGATCATTTATTCACGGGTGAGAACCTACTCATTGGAAAGTCTATATGATCTATAACAACTGCCAGATGGTCCTTAATAAAACATTAATAAAGCAAAAGCAGATGGTATTTAATAACATATATAATAAGTATCATACAAACATGCCTGAGAGTCATCAAAAAACACTTTTTCTGGACTCCCTAATAACAGAGAATCATCAGGCAAGACATAAAAGAGGAGAAATCAGCCTCTAAATTGTTAGCTTGGAAAATGTTTTAGGTTTTTGTAGATATTATAGATAATAAAAGAGTAAAAATTTTTTTTTATCCTGATGTCTTAGCCCAGCAATGATTGTCATAAGGCAATTTTAGAAAAAATGACAAAAGCTTTAATAGAAACAAAGAGAAAGTTTTACAACTTTCTCCTTCCTTAAAATTTTGGCTTAAGTCAGGCTACCCAGTTTTCCCATTTTCCTAGAAAAAGAGGTTTCTAGAAAACATAAAAATACTGCACTTTAATATATGGGCAATAAAAATCATGAGGCTGATCTGAGGGGTTGTTTCAGGAGTCAATTAACCTTTAGGTTAATCTGTTTTGATTGATAATTAATTTATGTGAAGGTAAAAAGTTGAACTTTCAGAATTATGTTTCAGTGTTTGACTTCCCCAAATTCACTTACTGGACAGTAGTTGAGAAAGTTAGGATTTGGACTCGGAGCTGAATTTAAATCCTGGTATCAACTATGCCAGACTTGTAAGCTGCCTCTCTAGGATTTAGTTTTTTTCATCTATAAAATAGGGATAATAATGCTTCATAGAGTTGTACAAAGATTTAGTGAAATAATGTATGTGAAAGACCATCCTGGACACAAGGTGAGCATTCAAAGGATACAGCAATTATAGATATACAACCTGGTGCCCACTGCTCTAAATAAGCTAAAAGTAGCAAAGTTGAGAAATATCTAGTGGTTTCCAAGCTTTCAGCTTCTTGATCAAACCCTGCTGTCCCAAAAGAATCTGCATCAATTTTTATGTCTTTTGCAATTCTTTGTTGCATTGTGAGTTCCCTTGGGAATATTGGCATTCCAATCTACTTCTAATTCTAGAATGTGCAGCTAGTCGTTACAGGGAATGTTCAGCATTAGCCTGGTGCTCGCAGGGTTTTTCTGGTGGGGAGGGAGAAATAAGAAATGAGGGAGTTTGCAAGCATGTGTGTTGGATTATCTGGATCCTGTACTTCAGGGTCCTGATCAAAGACTCGTCTTCCCAAAACACATTTCCACACAACTTCCCCACCCAAATCAGAATTCCTAGTTTCTTTAACAAGCTTCTTTAGCAAGTCAGTCCTCAAATAGTCATAATTCTTAAGCTTTTAACTGGCTGCCCAAAGTGATGGTGGGATGTTCTTGTTTGGTTGGCTTTTGGTGTGTGTATTAGAATTCTCTAGAGACACAGAACCAATGGGATACAGGTTGCCCTTGAACAGCCCAGGGGTGGGGGTCATGGTTAGCTTTTGATTCCCCCTAAACTTGACCACTAATACCCTACTGTTGACTAGAGTGCCTTACCAATAACGTAATCAGTTGATGAAACATTTTATATGTTATATGTAGTATATACTGCATTCTTATAATAAAGTGAGCTACAGGAAATGTTATTAAGAAAAGCACATACATACATACATACATTTATCATACTGTATGTCTATGTATTGAAAAAAATCTTCATAGTAGTGGACTCGCCCAGTTCAAGCCCATGTTCAAGGGTCAGCTGTAAATAACTATGTAGATATATCTGTATAGACATATAAAATTTCCTGGGAAAATTTTTCTGTGTATCTGTGTAGAACTACAGATGCAGATATATCCTATTGGTTCTGTTTTCTTCTATATATAGACATTGGGATTATATCTATATGTGAGGAGATTTATTTTAGGAATTGATTCACATGATTACCGAGGCTGAGGGTCCCACAATCTGCTCTTTATGAGCTAGAGAACCAGGGAAGCTGGAGGTGTAATTCAGTACACGTCTGCAGGTTGGAGAATCAGGAATGCCAGCGTCTGAGAGCAGAAGATGGATGTCCGAGGACTCAGGCAGAGAGAGGAAATTCACTTTTCCTCCTGCTTCCTGTTCTCTTCAGGCCCGCAAGGGATTGGATAATGCCCACCTGCATTGGTGAGGGCATCTGCTTTCTTCAGTCTACAGATTCAGATCTATTTCCAGAAATACCCTCACAGACCCACCCAGAAATCATGTCTAGCTGGCTCTCCAGGTATGGCTTAGCCCAGTCAAGTCAACACATAAAATTAACCATCAGCGTCGATGTTTTTATTGTTTTTAATATGGGATCGTTAGCAGAGGAAGTGCGCTTTCTTGAATTGGGAAGTCTGTGTATGGCTTTGCCCTCCCGTGTGTAGCTACTTCCTCAGAGAAAACTAGCCTCAGGGTGAGGTGACAGGTACAGTTCTCCTGGGGGAGAAATGAAGCGCAAAGATTTCAAAGTAGGCTGTTAGAAAAAAGAAAGTCCACCTCTCCTGACAGTTTGAAACAAAGTAAAAACCTTTCATGGTGTCAAAGGTGCCCAGACGTGGCAAGGGCTGAACTTCTAGAGCTCTTTTCCCTTCCACTGTTCAGACTAACAAATTTATTGTACTGGTGTTTCTTGCCGTCAGTCAAGATTGAGTCAGATGCCAAGAAAATTTTTTTCTTGCCAACTTGCTTTTTCCATTGTAATTAGCCTTTTTAAGAACCTTACTAAATCACAAATGTGTATACAATTCCCACTCTCCCCCTTCTATTAAAACTCAGTGAAGATGTTTTATCAGTAATAACTGTTGAAGATGAAAATCCCCCCTCACCCACTTTAGCATCAGTTTCTCCAGTTTCCTTAGAGATCCTTTAAAGCAGGTGTAGGATGAAGAAAGGTTTAATTTTTTCATATTATGTGTTATATAACAGTCTGGATTGCCCTTATTGGGATCCTTTATAAAAATGAGGAACTGTCTCCCTCCCGATCCCATCTTGTTTCATTTTTTTCCTTCCCTACCCCCTATAAGAGACTCTTAATCTCACAAAACAAACTGAGTGTTGCTGGGGGATAGGGGGGTAAGGAGAGGGTGGTTGGGTTATGGACATTGGGGAAGATATGTGCTATGGTGAGTGCTGTGAAATGTGTAAGCCTGATGATTCACAGACCTGTACCCCTGGGGCAAATAATACATTATATGTTAACAAAAATAATTTTTAAAAAATGAGGAACTTGGCCAACACCTATTTGTCCTCAAAAAGCGATTCGAAGTGGAGTCTGCTATGGCTCTTGGGAACTGACTTCCTCTTTTTTTCCTGGGCACAGAGCCTACATTTTCCAGCCTCCTTTGTGGCTAGAGGGACCGTATGACTAATTTCTGGCCAAAAGAAGGTACTTAAAAGTGCCAGGCCCATGAAAAACCTCCCATGAGAGAGTCTCCAGGTTCTTTCCTTCTCTGCCTGCTGGAGATGCCTGTGCCCAGAAAACCAGGGCAGCCTTGAGCTGAAAAGGGCAGCGTCTTCCCCAGTCTGCTTCCGGAAGGAATAGAATCTACCCTCCTCCTTCACCACCTCCCATACTCTGGAACTGCCTTCATCTATTTGTGGAGAAAAAATAAGCTGCTATTATGTTTGAGGCAATAGCATTCGGGGATTTATTTGTTTAGCTTTCCCTACTTGACTTTACTTGACCCGGATACCTTTCCTTCTCTGCTGCATTCGATGGTCTAGCCAAAACTAGCCATGCACCTGATCATTGAACTTCTCACCCTATATCTGCATTGTTTATCTGTCTGCCTTTCCAGATATACTCCCAGACTCTATAAGGGCATGAACTTCATGTCCCTCTCTCACTTTTATAGCCCCAGTATCTGAGATAGGGCTTGGTATACAGGACATCCTTAACAAATATTTGTTAAATTAACAAATTTTGGAGGTATGGACTTTGTCTTTCTCTGTGCTGGATATAGCTAACTTAGATGCTGGACAGACTTTTAAAACAATGAGAAGGGGGCAAGAAAAGAATGTGCAACTCTGAACTGCACTGTTCTTCAAAGGTTCTATAAACCTGACATCAGGTAGATGACTCCTGGACTTCACTGCAAATCTCCTTAATGCTGACAATGATATATGTTTCCACATGAATAATGGACAAAAATATAGGAGTTTTTAATGACTTTATTTAATGCCATTCTCTTTCGTAAAAACAAGTGTGAGAGATCGAAGGTGTCTGGAAGTTCTTTGCATTTTCTCCCACTGAAAGGTAGAGTATAATTCTCTCCATGAATCTGGGCTGGCTTCAGCTATGGAATGTTGTGGAAGTTGCTTGCCAGGTCTTCAGGGGTTAAGTCATAGAACATAATTTCTGCCTTGGTTCCTGGAGCACTCACTTTTGGAGACATGAGCCTCCATGTAAGAAGTCTGATTTCCCCAAGACCACTGTAATAAAGAGGCCACGTGTTGGGGGTCTGCTTGATAATCCCAGCTGAGTGCTGCCTTCTAGCCATCCCTGCCAAGGCATTAGACATGTGGGTAAAGACATCCTGGACCCTCCAGACTAGGTCCTTCACAAGCTAAATTCTACTGCATGATCCCAGTCAGGGCCACATGGAACTGAGGAAATCATTCAGCTGAGCCCTGCCCAAAATTCTGACCTGCAAAATCCTGAGATGTCATTAAGTTTTAGGTAGTTTGTCATGTAGTAAATTATAATTTGAACAACAAATTATTTTTTAAAAGATATTTTATTTATTTGAGAGAGACAGACAGACTGCACAAGCAGGGGGAGAGGGAGAAGCAGATTCCCTGCTGAGCAGGACCCCTGAGATCAGGAGCTGAGCCAAAGGCAGACACTTAACTGACTGAGTCACCCAGGCACCCCCAAATTACTCCATTTCTTTATTTGTCCCCATTAATATTTGCATTGAGGATATAAATGTTGATCATTTTTGTTGGTCATTTGCTGGCCACCAAGTAAATTTTAGTTTTCTCCTGTCTATATCTACACCTTGCAATTGAACAAGAGATGGTTGAGCCCCCCCCCCCCAAAATAGGCTGTTCATTCTGAGCCGTATTTAACCCTCCATAAAGGTTTTTATTTTAAAGCAGTAATTGGTAATACGCTTTGGCATTAGGTCTCCAGTTAAAACACTTCTGGGGGGCGCCTGAGTGGCTCAGTGGGTTGACCCCTGCCTTCGGCTCAGGTCATGATCTCAGGGTCCTGGGATCGAGTCCCGCATCGGGCTCTCTGCTCGGCGGGGAGCCTGCTTCCCTCTCTCTCTCTCTGCCTGCCTATCTGCCTACTTGTGATCTCTCTCTGTCAAATAAATGAATAAAATCTTTAAAAAAAAAAACAACACTTTTGGGATTCAGGGAGATAAATCGGTTTAAAAATATATATCAATGTGTGCCAAATTTTATGTTAATTTATGTTAGTAGCTATGTTCCTCTGGAAGACAAAATTGTACATAGGTGAAAAATTTTAGCCTCAACTTAAAAGTGACATTAACTAGAAAGTAATTAATAAACAAAAGGAAACTAACTTTTACTGATGGTCTACTATGTGCTGAGTGCTTTTCATACATTTTCTCTTTTAATATCATGACAACACCATAGGTAACTTTTTAAACTAGGAAGTTGAAAATTTGCTTAACGCCACTCAGTTGGTAAGTGGTAGGCTGGATTTGCCCCAAATTTGTCTGATCCAAAGGTGGTGTGTGTTCTTTCTCTTCCACAGTACCTATCCATCTATAAGAGTCCAGGTGTCTCCAAAAGTGACTCCCAAAGATCTAGAAGTAGTTATGGCAGCCATGCAGGGCTGGTTCGTTAGTGTGTTCATTTATATCATTCACCCCATTAATGAATTTCATCAATATGAAAGTATATCAAATCAATGTGTTGTATATCTTTAATATACACAATGTCGTATGTCAGTTGTATCTCAGATGGTGTCAGATGACCTGTTTACACCCTAGCTCTGTTACTTCCCTGCTTTGTAAGCTCCTGGCCTGTGCCTCCATTTACTCATTCATAACTTAGACCCCTACTCAGTTGCTGTGAGGATTTAAATGAGTCAGTCGATGCATGTAATGAACTCAGAACCATGCTTTGTGATAGTAACTAGAGAGTGCTATATAAATATCAGTAGCTAATATTATTACTATTCTCAGACATTTAACTGAGATGCAGTGGA
This sequence comes from Mustela nigripes, assembly GCF_022355385.1. NCBI lineage: Eukaryota > Metazoa > Chordata > Mammalia > Carnivora > Mustelidae > Mustela > Mustela nigripes. Next base: position 50,615,700 of record NC_081560.1, read on the forward strand.
TGGGAGAAAAAGAGGGAAAGAATTTGAAGTCGCTAAGTAACCATTGCAACAGAAAGCTCAAGCACTCTCAGAAGCGTTAACCTATCTAGACTGGGCTGGGGCTTGTTGGCGGGGACTTCGTGAACATGCTGTTTATAAAGATGTTCTTAAGGTTAAGGGCCTAGGTCTGATAACAAGTCAGAATCATCACTATACAATTTTATGAACCCAGAGAAGTGATAGCATGGATGAAAATTCTCTTTCAAAAGCCTGCAATGTGATTCTTTTTGTGTTCTAATACCTATTAGTTTGACAAGACAGAGGACCCCCCCCCCCCCCCCCCCCCGCAACCATTTCTATGTATTCACTTATTCAGCCACCACTAATGGTTGCACAGATGAGTAAGACCCCACGGTCTAGTTGGAAAAACAAACAGGAGGATGCATTACTTAATTTAACAATTATTTATGATCTATCATGCAACAGCTACTATGCTAGGTGCTGGGTATAGTGAACAAAACAGATATAAGTCCTTACCCTCGTGGAACTGACATTCTAAGAAAGAGAAAAATACATGAAGTAAGTGCGACGTGTATAGTCTCTCAGATGGTGGTCGGTGCAAAGGAGAAAAATAAAGCAGGCAAGGAACTAGGGAAGTGTTCCAGCAGATTGATGGACTGGCAGTATTTTTAATGGGAATAGTCAGGAAGGGCTTTCCTGAGACAAATACAAGAGTGGGGTAACTTTGAGGGATAGACTTAGAACATCCCCCTCCCCCCCAAATCCCGGCCCAAGCCCTGCCTCTTTCCCTGCCCCGTGGAAGGTAGCAACAAAACTCAACATTCCTGAATGCAAGTTCGCCAAGGACAGAATTTTATTTTTTCTCGTTCATTGTTCTCAGCTTAGCAGAGTGCTGCTCAGAAAAGATGAGCTATAAATACCGACTGAAGGGATAGAGTGTTTAAGTCAGTCAGCACCAACTGCGCTCAGATTCACTCATTAACTAAGCACCTAGTGAGGGGTGCCGGGCGCTGCCCTCGAGGAGCTTAGAATATAGTTGCATGAATTATTAATAATGCCAGGACTAGTGTGGGCGCGGTCACACCACCAATCCGGACACTCCCAGGCCTGGGCATCAGGGGCTCCCACAGGTTCGAGCAGCCTCAGACTTGCCCGGTGGAACGATGAAGCCGCGGTGCCAGGGGGCACCCAACTCTCGATGACGGGGCCCGGCAGTACTGAGGGCGGGAGAGGAGGCCTCGGGGAGGGAGGCCGAGCCCACTTCTCTAATGAGGCCCCCGCATGTTCCCGGTGCGCCCCAGGCCTCGGATCCCGAAAAGCGCGCGGGGACTTTGGCCAAAGCCCAGCCCCGGGGTGTCAGCGACCCGGGTGGGCGGAGTCACCGAAAGAGAGGGGACCCGCCGGCTCCGGGACGCCGCCCGCAGACCCCGCCCCGCCTCGGCCGCACCCGCCCCGCCAAGGCTGTGCTGGACCCGGCACCCCGGTCCCGTCGGGCTGGCGGGCCGCGGCGCAGGGGGCGGCCGCCGAGCAAAGGTCCCTCCGGCCCGCCCCCTCCCGCCGAGCCCCCGCCCCCAGCCCGCCCCGCGGGGCTCAAAACCTTAGGCCGGCGCAGGGCGCCGAGTGCGCGGTTGCGGGGACGCGGCGGCGACGGCGCGGGCAGGTGAGTGCGGCGGCTCCGGCTCGCGCCTGGGCGGGCGGCCCACCCCGGGGAGCCCCGTTCTCTCTCCCGGACCCCCCTCCCCGCCGTCCCCCGCGGAAGGGAGACGAGTCGGTCGGCCGCCCGGCCAGCGGGCCCCATCGCGTGCCCCTCTCCCCGCCACCCCTTCCCTTACCCTTTCCCCCTTCCCCGCGGCCACTTCCTTCTCGGGCTGTCGCGAGGGCCGGTACCTTCTGTCGCCCCCTGTTCACCACCCCTCTGCCGTTCTTTGTCCTCCCGGTTCCCCCGGGCTGTGCAAAGGCTTTCCCAGCGTGCGGGGCGTGCGTGAGGGAAGGAGAGGCCGGAGCCCACGGGATTTGGGTCTCTGGGCTGGAACGGTTCCCTCAATCGCCTAAAATTGGGCCCCACGCCTGCGGAGAAGGCCAAGCCCCCTGGGGGTCATCGGCAGGGGGCGGGATGACATCACAGCTGCTCGTGTGGCTCAACTTAGGCCTGGAGGTGCGGACCCCCTGGGACCCACTTCGCATCTGCGCCGAAGAGCGAGCGGAGAGGGGCGGCTCCTGTACAGGAGTGCGTTGTAGAATGTTTTAAAACATCCCTGGCGGAGCGCCGGCTGCGTTCAAAAGAGTGATTTGAGGGGAGGAACGGATGTCTCGGCCTCGTAGCTCTCAGGGGGCAGACAGAGTGTGGAATGAAAGAAGTGATGTGAGGCCGGAGATCCAGCTGAGGAAATGTAACTTGATATTTGTCGAAATCACCAACGCGCTCTTCCTATAAAGGAGAACAGCTGCGAGAAGTGGAACCCGGGCTGTTAGAGAGATCTGAGAAATAGGGCCCAGGCTCCCAGCTACTGTCCCCATAGATCGCCTGCTTGGAGACAAAGTTTTGGATTTTCCAGAAGTGTTTTTCTTTTTGGTCTGTTTCATCCCTCAAGGGGACCAGCAGGTTCTCTATTCTGAAACCCTGTCCCTCCCCTTATCCACCTCACTTCCCAAAGACTTTGTCGCTTTATGCTAACTCCTTTCTCAAGCTCAAGCTCAGCCTGTCTTGTGACCATCATTTTTTTTTTTAATTTCACATACTGATTTTTATTTTAGAAAGAAGTAACGGAGTAGCTTGTCTTTAATTTGTCTTATTATAAAAATGAGCTCAGGCACTGACTGGGCTTCGAGCATGGAAGATATAAAAGGATGACACCTCTGTTTTAATTTAATAGACTAAACTTCACGTTGTTATTTAGAAAATTAAAAACAATTCAAAATGTGCTGAAGTCGTTAACTTTGAGGCAAGTACAGCAACATCTCATTTCCCTGCGTAGTGAGGACATGTGTCCCATAACCGTGTTCCATGGAAGTGATTTTCACTTCCACTAAAACTGAAGTCTATCCTATTGAGCATACCTTCTTATTTTATGAAATGAATTATATGCAGCCCAAATTTTAAAAAGCTGACTGAGAAATCTGCAAAGTTGTGTGGCCAAGGGCTTAAGTTTTGGAGGCAGGTGGACCTCCATTGGAACCTTCACTCTAATTCTCTGCATAACAGCAGTGCCCTCCAGGGACCTCCGGAAATGCATGTAGAGTTGGAAAAGTTGGATTTGTTGCTTGTTGTGGCAAGGGAGACCTCACACCATGGGGTGTCTCAGTAAGTCAGTGTTAGAAAGAAGTTACAGCATTTAGCTTGGTGGTTATGGGGAGAGTTAAAGGAAACAGGACTTTGCTCAGGATTGGATGCTGTCTGGAAGGGGGAGAATTCTATTTGAGTATCTTCAAAGGAAGGCTGCAGTGAGGTGAAAGCTGTGGTTGACCAAGAAGCAGCAGTCACTCACTAGCCAGGACTGGTGGTGATGATGGTGGTTGTGTGTGTGTGTGGAGGGGGAGGGGATGTCTGGTTGTTTTTGTGATTTGGACAATGTTCATATTTGTCTGAGGTCAGATGAGATTATGAGGGGTCTTGTTTTTGTCTTAATTTATCATGACGGCAGAGTGGCCTTGCCTGATGTTGCTGTTCTGAGACATTGTTCGTGTTCACCAGGAGAATGCTGGGCCATTGCCTAGCAACACTAGGGTTAGCTGATAGTACTGGGCCAGCTTGCGGGTGTCGGGCTGTTTTTTTTTTATCCCCCTCTCGTGATTTGGGCAACTTACTTAACATCTTCAAACTTCCACATCTGTAAAATGCCTACTCACGGTTGTTGTGCAGATTAAATGAGGAAATGGGTAATAGGAATTTAGCCCAGTGTCTGGCACACTGCACATACCATACAGTTGTTTCTCTTTAGTGTATTTTGATGTTGAGGTTTCTTGCCCAGAACTAGTCAAGTAGAGGACCAGTGACCCACCAGAGCTGCTGCAGAGAAGAATCCTGAATTGGGTGTGAGGAACAACTGAGTTCTTCACAACTCAAGGATTTGCTAATTCTGTCAGGCAGAACCATTAAGAATGGATGCTAAGTATAGTATATTCTTACACAGTCTTCACCTTGGCACCTGTTTTTAGGGTTCCTGAGTGGCCCCAGTTGGCTGTGTGCTTTTCTGACTTGGCATTGTCTTGCTTTCTTAGTCTCTTCCTTTGAGATCTGTTGTCCAGGAGTCTGACGTAAACTTACATATCTTCACCTTATTTCCTTTGACCTCCTGAGTTCTAATTGCTTCGAGTTCTAATTGCTTCAAACGACCAAACCCACGTAGGTGGGTTAAGAGCCAGGGTAATATCAGTTTCAGGTGTACTGTTTAGTGATCAGCACTTCCATGCAACACCCGGTGCTCATCACGGGGAGTGTGCTCCTTAATCCCCATCACCTGTTTAACCCCACCAAGCTAATGGGATTCTTAAGGCCACGTGTGAGAGTGGAGATCTGTGATACAGCTGTGAAATGCAAGGGATTTTTTTTTTTTTTTTTTTTTTTAAGGCCATAAGCAGTTGGAGCTAGATCTCTCATGAGGTCATTTGTGTCTACTTCCAGATTGGAACACACTGGAAATTTGTATCTGATGTCTGACTTACTGTTAACTGAGATTTTCTTGTGCTTGTCTGTGTCAGGCAAATTGGGTTCTAGACCCTTTAGTTGGCCCTTGGTATATTATTTAATCTTTCCCGGCTCGACAGTTACTTTAGGTCGTTGAGAATGGTATGGTGACTTACTGTCTTCCAATGCCACATGATACACTGTTGTATTAAATTTCTAGCCTATATTTGAGCTGATCTCTTTGTCAAAAGCTCCTAGGAATAAAGACAAAACCAAAAGAAAATGGACCGAGGACAAAAACAGTTAAAAGAAATAGAAAATCTTTAAACAACAACAACAAAAATCTTTAAACAAAAGATACTCGATTTATGTTAAAATAACATACCCTAAGAGATACCATTTCTCACCTACAAGACTGACAAAACACAAAAGTTTGATAGCAGACTTTGTTGCTGAGATTTTTCATACCTTTTTGGTGAGACTGAAAAATGGTACAACCCCTAAAATTCTAGATGTATTTACCCATTGGTCTAACAATCTCTCTCTCTCGCTCTTTTTTTTTTCTTTTTTAAGAATTTCTTTCTTTTGTTTTTTTTAAGACTTTATTTGCGAGAGAGAGAACAAGCAATGGGGAGGGGCAGAGGGAGAGAAAGAGAGAGAGAAGCAGACTCCCTGCTAGGCAAGGAGCCTGACTCAGGGCTTGATATCAGGACCTGGCAATGCATGCTCTGAGCCAAAGGCAGTTGCTTAACCAACTGAGCCATTGGGGCACCCCTAGCTCTCTTGTAGGAATCTTCTTTCAGGTTCTCTTACCCATCTATGAGGAAGACATATATTCAAAAGCATTTAGTGTGGCATTTTTTATAATAAAAAATGTAGGAATGGCAATGTAGGACAAACAGTGGCACTGCCAAGTAAAGTGGAGTATTATGCAGCTGCAAAGATGAAGGTACTAACATGGGAAGATCTCTGGGATGTTGTTACATGACAAAAAGTAACCTGCAGAAGAGTGTGCAGATGTGCAGACTCCTTTGAACTTCCATTTGTATAAAGAAACACCAAGGTAATATACCTGCAGAAGAGAGCCTTGGAAAGGGAAGGTGGGACCTGGGTAGGAATGGGATTTCTCAGTGTGTATTTTTTTTTTCCACACATTTTAGATATTTGAGCCATGTAATGTATTATGTATTCAAACATCATAATATAAAAGAAACCTCTAACTTTAACTTCACAGGAATATACCGAGTTCCTTGATTAAATAAGCCTGATTTTTTAAAAAAGATTTTATTTATTTAAGCCTGATCTTTTTTTAAAGATTTTATTTATTTGACAGAGATCACAAGTAGACAGAGAGGCAGGCAAAGAGAGGAGGAAGCAGGCTCCCCACCAAGCAGAGAGCCCAATGCGGGGCTCCATCCCAGGACCCGAGGACAAAGGCAGAGGCTTTAACCCACTGAGCCACCCAGGTGCTCCTAAATAAGCCTGATTCTATTAAAAACCTGTAAAGCGGTAGCCACCCGAGTTAACTCTTCCTAAAGCAAACTGCCCTCTCAAGAAGGGAAATTGTCGGGGCACCTGGGTGGCTGCGTACTTGTGATCTCTGTCAAATAAATAAATAAAATCTTAAAAAAAAAAAAAAAAGGCAAATTGTCTGTGTCTGATGGTAATTGGAAAAAAATTAAAAATTAATTTAGGAGTTCCCTTTCTTTATCCTCTAATTCCTGTGGGGAGGATTAGTGTCATTACAAAGGCTTTGCCACCCACAACAGATGGGCTTTGTTTTTTTTTAATGGCAAGTCTGATCTAACTTCTTCAGAAGCTTGTTTGATCTGAAGGGAAATTAGTGACGTCCCTCTCAGGTAGTCCCCGAAAAGAACAGAAACCATAAAAGGAGGTTCTGGGGCACCTAGGTGGCTCAGTCAGTTAAGCCTCTGCCTTCCGCTCAGGTCATGATCCCAGGGTCCTGGGATCGAGCCTTGCATTGGGCTTCCCACTCAGTGAGGAGCCTGCTTCTCCCTTTCCTGCTGCTCTCCGTGCTTGTACTCTCTCAAATAAATAAATAAAATCTTAAAAAAAAAAAAAAAAGAGAGAGAGAGAATCTGTTACCAGTGGGATGCTGAGGAAGAATCTGTGGGGGCTTTTCACTTGGACGGTTTCCACAGGTCGTTGGGAAGACCTTATTTTGTTACAGTTTCTTTCCCCATGTTTGGCCAAATAAAACTTGTATGCTCTCCTAGATACACTTACAGCAGGTACTGTCTTCTGCCTGCCACCAGTCTGCTTCCTCCTGAATTCCCTATCTGTAGCTCATCCACCAGCCCACACCTGAGACACCTGTAGACCATCCTGGGGAGTCTCTTCCAACACCACTCTCACATTTGGCCAGAGTTCTGGGGAAACCACTCAGTCATCTTTTCCATCCTTAGCCCTGTGACATAGTTCAGTATAACCATTTGTCGTCTATGTCTAATCTTGTTTCCTTCCAGCTGGTTTCCAATTTTGCTTCCAGAACATCATGCTAAGTGACCACTTTGATTGCATCACTCTCTATACAACCCCTCCCCCTGAAGATTCCTGCTGCCCCGGCCCCCGGCAGGGGAGGCATGGCTTGTAGGGCTGGGACTGAGGCCTGTGCTTTGCCCTTCCCCACTCCAGAACCGAAGCAGGAACTAGTCTCGAAGCAAAGAAGGGACAATGGGCATATTAACACAAAATGAGGTCTTGTGGACCATCTGGAGCTTGCCATGCATGATCTCCCCAACACTTCCGCCACCTCCTGCATGTGCTGGGCTTTTGTCATTGCTACACTTCTGCTGGAGCACCCCAATAGCGCTCCTCTGCTGGCTGGCTTCTGCTGAGCCCACAAAATGCCCCTGGGACACTGCTTACTTTAGGAAGATTTCTCTGACGCTGTACTTCTCTCCAGTTGAATTTAAATGCCCCTTTTTTGGTTCATTTTTTGTAACAACTTAGGTTTTATGCTAGATATTGACACAATTGTTTATTTCTCTATCTGGCCACCCAACTAGCCACTCAGTAAGAAGAGAGACTACTTTTTATATATTTATTGAAGTATAGTCGACACACAATATTTTTGGTTTTTAATTTCTTTTAAAATTTTAGTTAACATATAGTACTGTATTGGTTTCAGAGTAGAATTCAGTGATTCATCATTTATACACAGCACCCAGTGCTCATCACAGCAAATGTCCTCCTGAATACCCACCACCCATTTAGCCCACCCCCCACCTCCCTCTGTTCAACCCTCAGTTTGTTCTCTATCTTTAAGTCTCTTATGGTTTGTTCCCCTCTTTCCTTCCTCCCCACTCCATATGGTCATCTGTTTTGTTTCTTAAATTCCACATAAGAATGAGATCATATGGTATTTCTTTCTCTGGCTGACATATTTCACTTAGCATAATACCCTGTAGCTCCATCCATGTTGCTGCAAGTGACAAGATTTCATTCTTTTTGATGGCTGAGTAATATTCCTGTGTGTGTGTGTGTGTGTGTGTGTGTGTGTGTATACACACCACCTTTTCTTTATCCATTCTTCAGTCAGTGGACATTGGGGTTCTCTCCATAGTTTGGCTATTGTTGACAATGCTGCTATAAACACTGGGGTACATGTACCCATTCAAATCTATATTTTTGTATCCTTTGGGTAAATACCTACTAGTGCAATTGCTGGATCGTAGGGTAGTTCTATTTTTAACTTCCTGAGGAGACTCCGTACTGTTCCACAGCTTGCATCCCTACCAACACTGTAAGAGGGCCCTCCTTTCTCCACAACATCGCCAACCTCTGTTGTTTCCTGTGTTAAGCTATTCTGACAGCTGTGAGATGGTGTCTCATCATGGTTTCAATTTGGATTTCCCTGATGGTGAGTGAGGTTGAGCTTCTTCTCATGTGTTGGCTGTTTGGTTGTCTTCTTTGGAAAAATGTCTATTCATATCTTCTTCCCATTTCTTTACTGGATCATTTGTTTTTGGGGGTGTTCAGTTTAATAAGTTCTTTATAGATTTTTGGATACTAACCCTTTATCAGATATGCTGTTTGCAAATATATTCTCCCATTCCACAGGCTGCCTTTTAGTTTTGTTGACTGTTTCCTTCACTGTGCAGAAGATTTGTTTTTAAAGAGTTTATTTATTTATTTGACAGAGATCACAAGTAGGCAGAGAGGCAGGCAGAGAGAGGGGAGGAAGCAGGCTCCCTGCTGAGCAGAGAGCCTGATGTGGGGCTTGATCCCAGGACCTTGGGATCATGACCTGAGCCAAAGGCAGAGGCTTTAACCCACTGAGCCACCCACTGCCCCTGTACAAAAGCTTTTTATCTTGATGAAAATCAAGTGGTTCATTTTTGCTTTTGTTTCCCTTGCCTTTGAAGATATGTCCAGTAAGAAGATTCTGTGGCCGAGGTCAAAGATGTTGCTGTCTGTATTCTCGTTTAGGATTTTGTTGGTTTCCAGTCTCACATTTAGGTCTTTCATCCATTTTGGACTTATTTTTGTGTATGGTGTAAGGAAGTAGTCCAGTTTCATTTGTTTGCATGTTGTTGTCTGGTTTTCCCAGCACCAGTTGTTGAGGAGGCTGTCTTTTTTTCTATTGGATATTGTTTACTGGTTTGTCGATTAAATGACCATATAGTTGTGGGTCTGTTTCTGGGTTTTCTATTCTGTTCCACCCTACAAGGTTATTGCAGATTTGTTGACTATATTCTCTATGCTGTACCTTTCATCCTTGGGATTTATTCCGTCACTGGAAGGCTGCACCATCTACTCCCCTTCACCCATCCTCCTACCGCACCTCTCTGGCCACCCTCAGTTTGTTCTCTGTATTTATCTGTTTCTGCTTTTGCTTGTTCATTTATTTTGTTTTTTTTTTCCCTATTCCATATATTCATATAATATTTGAATTCGTACTTTATATTCATATGATATTTGTCTTTGCCTGACTTCACTTAGCATCCGTGTTGTTGCAAATGGCAAGATTTCATTCATTTTTATGGCTAAGTAATATCCACTGCAGAAATATACCACTTTGTCTTTATCTGCTTTGTCGGTGGATACCTGGGTTGCTTCCATGTCTTGGCTATTGTAGGTAATGCTGCAATAAACACAGAGTTGCATATATCTTTCCAAATTAGTCTTTTGTTTTCTTTGGGTAAATATCCACTAGTGGGTTTACTGGGTTGTTCGGTATTTCTCTTGTTAATTTTTTGTGCAACCTCCATACTCTTTTCCATGAAATCTATGCCAATTTACATTCCTAGCAACAGTGCATGGGGGTTCCTTTGTCTCCACATCCTCATCAGCGCTTGTTGTTGTTTTTTTCTCTTTTTGATTCTAGCCATTCTCACTGGTGTGAGGTGATATCTCATAGTTTTGATTTGCATTTTCCTAATGATGAGTGATGTTGAGCATCTTTTCATGTGTCTGTTGGCTATCTGTATAGAGACAACTTTTCATATCCGTATCCTAAGCTCTTAAATACAGTACCTGTGTATAGTAGGTACTTAAAGATAATTAATGATACAGTAAGTGTGTTGATAAATGAATGAGGGCTCCATCACATGCAAGAAACTTAGTATAGTGAGAGATGCATTAGAGTTGAGAGTTTGAGCATACATAATTCCCCTTCTTTACAGTTCACTGTTGATCAGAAAGGAAGTTTTTAGGGATGCCTGGGTGGCTCAGTCAGTTGAGCTTCTGACATTTGGTTTCAGCTTAGGTCATGACCTTGACGTCCTGGGATTGAGCCCTGTATCGGGCTCTGTCCTTGTTGTGCAGTCGGCTTCAGATTCGCTCTCCCTTTCCTCCCCTTCTGCCTTTCCCTCTGCGCTTGCACACGAGCACTCTTGCTCAAATAAATAAGGAACTTTTTGTGTTTTAGCATCCCTTCCTTAAATGTTTATTCTTATTGTTAATATACAGGAATAGGGTTAGGTAGCCACAGAGTAATCTAAGAAAAGGCACTTTAGAGAAGAACTAGTGATAGGTAAGACCAATGTTTTCTGATATACTAGAGGAACTTTGTGTTAAAGCAAGTGGGTTGTGCCTTTTGGCCATTTCTATGTCTTCTTTGGAGAGATATCTGTTCATTTCTTCTGCCCATTTCTTGAATGCATTATTTGCTTTCTGGGTGCTGAGTTTGATAAGTTCTTTATAGATTTTGGTTACTAGCCCTTTATCTGATAGGGCATTTGCAAATATTTTCTCCCATTCAGTGGCTGTCTTTTGATTTTGTTGACTGTTTCCTTTGCTGTGCAAAAGCTTTTTATCTTGATGAAGACCCAGTAGTTCATTTTTGATTTTTTTTTTACTTGCCTTTGAAGACGTGTCTAGCAAGAAGTTGCTATGGCAAAGGTCAAAGAGGTTGCTGCCAATGTGCTCCTATAGGATTCTGATGAAATCCTGTATTACACCTAGGTCTTCTATCCATTTTGAATTTATTTTTGTGTATGGAGTAAGAAAATGGTTCAGATTCATTTTTCTGCATGTGGCTGTCCAATTTTCCCAAAACCATTTGCTGGAGAGACTATCTTTTTTTCATTGGACATTGTTTCCTGCTTTGTTGAAGATTAGTTGACCACAGAGGTGAGGGTCCATTTCTGGGTTCTCTATTGTGTTCCATTGATCTGTGTGCCTGTTTTTTTTTGCCAGTACCATACTGTCTTGATGATTACAGCTTTCTAATAGAGCTTAAAGTCTGGCATTGTGATATTATCAGCTTTGATTTTCTTTTTCAACATTCCTTTGGCTATTTGGAGTCTTTTGTCATTCCAAACAAATTTTAAGATTATTTGTTCCAGCTCTGTGAAAAATGGTGATACTATTTTGTTAGGGATTGCATTGAATGGGTAGATTACTCTGGGTAGCATAGACATTTTAACAATATTTGTTCTTAAAATGCTTAACATGACCCAGCATCCGAGACAAATTAAAACCACAATGAGATAGGACCTCACACCAGTCAGAATGGATAAAATTAGCAAGTCAGGAAACAGCAGATGTTGGTGAGGATGTGGAGAAAGGGGAACCTCTTAGACTGTTGGGAATGCAAACTGGTACAGCCGCTCTGGAAAACAGTATGGAGGTTCCTCAAAGAGTTAAAAATAGACTACCTTATGACCCAGCAATTGCATTACTAGGCATTTACCCAAAAAATATAGGATCATGTGCACCCCAGTGTTTATAACAGAAATGTCCACAATAGCCAAACTATGGGAAGAGCCCAGATGTCCTTCAACAGATGAATGGGTAAAGAAGATGTGTGTATATATATATACACACACACACAATGGAATATTATTCAGCCATCAAAAATGACATGGATAGAACTAGAGAGTGTTAGGCTAAGTGAACTAAGTCGGTCAAAGAAGGACTGTTATGATGATTTCACTCATACGTGGAATTTAAGAAACAAAACCGGATCATAGTGAAAGGGAGCACAAAATAAAATAAGATGTAATTAGAAAGGGAGACAAACCATAAGAAATGCTTAGCTATAGGAAACAAACTGAGGGTTGCTGGAGAGAAGGTGGGTGGAGGGATGGAGTAAATGGTGATGGGCATTGAGGGCACATGCTAGCATGAGCCCTGGGTGTTTTATAAGACTGATGAATCACTGACCTCTACCTCTGAAACCAATAGTACATTATAAGTTAATTAATTGAATTTAAATAGATAAATAAAATTTAAAAGCATAAAAAGTAAGTTAAAAAACAGAAACAAACAGAAACATAAAGCAAAGGGGTTGAACTAGTTTATGTCTGAGACTATTCCCAGCTCTCAAACTGTGTGATTTTATACCTATGTGGCTGCCAGATACCAGGATAGAAATACAAATGACACACATTTGTTGTCCATTAGATATTTTAACCTTTGACCGTGGATAATTTTTAAAAAATCTTATTTCATTTGTGCTTTTGAGTAATGACTATATATGGGTGTACTTGTGTGTTTGCACATATGTATATATTTGTATGTGTATGGGCTGGGGGCAGTTTATATATCGTGAATTGTTATAACCTTTGCCCATGTTTCTACTACAGTATTTTAAAAAAACAACTTGTAAAAGATTTTTTTATATATTAAGTATTCTCGTTCTTCATTATAAATATTAAGAGTATTTTCTCAGTTTGCCATTTGTCTTCCTAAAGGCTTTTCTCATCCTACAATTGAAAAAAATATTTGTCTGCATTTTTTCTGGTACTTTTATGGTTTCATTTTTTCCTCAAATAAACCCTTCTAATCCATTAAGAATTCAGTCTTGTGTACGGCATAAGATAGGAATCTGGCTTTATTTTTTCCAGATGATTAGCCAATTCTTCTAACACCATTTATTGAACAGTCTATACCTCTTCCACCTAATGCACGGTTTTATATCTGCCAATGTGTTTCTTCTTTTTCCCTCCAGCTGAGGAGTGACTGGGTCTTCATTTCTGGATTAAAAAGTAATAGTTCGTTGGCCTTTGTGAATAGGGGAAATCACACAGTGTGGAGAAAAAGCACGTTGACCCTTTAAAAAAAGTGGTCATATCTTTGTATGTTATAAATTAGGGTAGTCTGTTGGTCAACAAATATCCTCAGATCTCTACCTATTAGATACATGGTACCATTGTATTTCCTGACCATTCTGGCTAGCTGAGGCATGACCAGTCTGGCAAATTTTGAGTGGACATGACGTGTGTTAGTTTTGGGCCAGAGCATTTAATTGCTGGTGTGAGACTTTCCAGAACCCGTCATGTTGGATGGTGGCTGCCCCTTCAGTCTGGATCACTGAATGACTATGATGAGAAAAGCTCTCCTGTCCTCACTACCAGATATAGTGACCAGTAAATAAACCTTTCTTGGTATAAGCCACGAATATTTGGAGGTTCTTTATGTCAGAAGCGTAACTTGGCCTATCCAAACCTACGGAGTCTCTTTCAGTATTTGTTTGATTTCTTTGTCATCAACTGAACCCCCACTAGAGAGTTTTCTAAGGAGAAGGTATTCTTTAATATATAGTGATTGACACAAAGGAAAAATAAGGCGGTTTTAGAAAAAAATAAATGAAATAATAACTTCTTGTTTAATTTGTGGGGTAACTTTGATTTTTTATCCAGGTAATCTGGAGCTCTCATAATGTTTGCCAAAGCAACGAGGAATTTTCTTAAAGAAGTTGATGCCGGAGGTAACCTGATTGCAGTATCAAACTTGAATGACTCTGATAAGTTACAACTTCTAAGTCTGGTGACCAAAAAGAAGAGATTCTGGTGCTGGCAGAGACCCAAGTACCAGTTTTTATCTGTCACCCTTGGAGATGTACTCACAGAAGACCAGTTTCTGAGTCCAGGTAAGTGTCTTTGGGTATATTCTACAGTTGGTTCCTGAAAAGATGATGATTCATCTTCTAGGCACATGGTGTCGTGAATGATCAATTGTAAGGTGAGACCTTACAATGAATTCGGTTTCTTTGCATACACTCTTAAAGACATTCTTCCCTTCCTCCCTCCCTTTCTTCCTTTTTTTCTTACTTTCTTTTTTTTTTTTAGATTTTATATATTTTTTTGGAGGGAGGGTAAGGGACAAAGAGAGGAAGAGAGAATCTCAAACAGGATCCCCACTGAGCACAGTGCTGGAGGTGAGGCTCGAACCCACAATCCTGAAATCCTGACCTGAGCTGAAATCAAGAGTTGGACGCTTAACCGACTGAACCACCCAGGTGCCTCAAGGTACCCCTTTTTAAAAATGAACAAAATTCTACAGGCCAGACAAGAGAAGTTATAGCTTAATTAAAAAAAAAATTGCAGTTTTGAGTATTAAAATAATACATGCCTATTGTAAGTGTTGTGGCCGCCCAGCATAGATAAGATGGATCTGTCACCCAAAATCTGATTTAGTGTTGAAGTTGATGATGCCACTATCCATTAGAAGGGTGTGGAAAGTTTTGTTATTCACATAAGGGAGCTTTCTGGTGAGAGCAGAGCAGTCAGGCTCTCAAGCTAGTCCAAAAATAGCTAGAGAAGAGGGAAGGTAAAGAAATAAAATTTCTGTGTAGCACTTTGTATGATCTAGAACTGTTCCTTTTATCAGAAAATGACATTGTTCTGGCCGAAACCCAGTGGACATATTGAGCACGTGCTATGTGCCAGGCTCTGTGTTATGTGATTTACGTACATCAGCATGTAACAGAATCCATCAGGAAGGTGGTATCTCCAGATCACAACTGAGAAGACGGAGGTTCAGAGAAATGCGTGGTTCAGAGAAATGTGTGGTAGCCAGTTCTTCTAGGTAGGGATAGTAGAATAGTGATTAAAATCTGGAGTTCTTAACCAGTGTTCTGTGCTACTTCCCAACACATTTCCCAAAATGTTTGTATTCCATAAGATATAAATAGGAAAAGATTTGGGATTAAAGGCATTTAAATGGTTGTCTTATTTTTGGTGGTGGTGGTGACAGAGATGATTTTCTATTTCGTAAATTGTGAAGATAGTGATTGATGATAACTTCTCAGCCCTTGCTGAGGAATGGTTTCCTTGACTGAAGTGAAGGAAATACAGGTGTAGGTGGCAGTGAGTGGATGGAAAGAAGTCTTGCAGACTTCAGGCAGACTTGAATCTCTTAGAAGTACAGCCAGGAGCCCAGGAGAGCCTTGGGTCAGGGAAGTGGAAAAAGCCAAGTGTAAAGTTCCTAAGAGGCTCTAAATACAGTTATATCAAATGACAATGACTGACACTATTTTTATGGTGGTATTTGGCTGGATTAAAACTGAGAACAGTAGAAATCTGGAGATAAGAGCAGGGGGCAGTTCTGAGGTGAGATCAGCACGTATTTATCTTTGGTGTCCGTATAAGAATGGCAGGTCTTGAAGGCAATGTGCGGGTCCCCTGGGTGTGACCAGGTGAGGAACACACTAATTCCCAGAGGACTTGACTGAAGCTGGGACACCTGGATGGCGGGGAGGTGGCATTTTCCCAAGTCTGAGAAGCCAGAAAGGGCGGGCAGAGTGCCTGGAGCTTGTCTGTCCCAGGACAGTGTTTGAGTGAGAGGGAGGCAGGGAGGGACTGACTGTCTGAGGAGAGATAAGGTATTGTATGATAAGGAATGAAATGGCTGGGTAGAGGTCAATGTAAACAGGTGAGCCTGGATGCCTGGGTGGCTCAGTCAAGCCTCAGACTCGCGATTTCAGCTTGGGTCCGGAGCTCAGGGTGGTGAGATCCAGCCCCCAGTCAATCCTGCATCCCTGCTGGGGGTGGAGCCTGTTTAAGATTCTCTCCCTCTGCCCATGCTATCGCTCTAAAAAATAAATAAATAAAAATAAAAAATAAACAAGTAAGTACGGGAAAGGAAATTTTTTCATAGAGATGGTAGTGAAGGCCAGGGGGATGTCCTCCTAGACTGGTGGGTGGGAAGGGGAGATGCCCGCGCTCCACAGGGCTGAGTAAGGCAGACCACTCGAACATGGGTCAGGAGCAGAACTGCTGTTTTCACTCTGCTTCGGTGTCCTCCGCATGCAGTTCCTTTACAGTCTTCACACATTTAAAATATTCTATTTAGGAGCACCTGGGTGGTTCAGTGGGTTAAGCCTATGCCTTAGGCTCACGTCGTGATCCCAGGGTCGCGAGCCGTATCTGGCTCTCTGCTCAGCGGGGAGCCTTCTTCCCTTCTTCTCTCTCTCTGCCTGCCTCTCTGCCTGCTTGTGATCTCTGTCAAATAAATGCATAAAATCTTTAAAAAAATATATAAAATATTCTATTTAAAAATATTCTATCTGAATAGTGGTTAAATGGATGCTTGCTTTAAAGTTTTTTTACTTATTTATTTTTAAGTAATCTCTATAGCCATTGTGGGGTTAAACCTCACAACCCTGAGATCAAGAGTTGAGTGTTCTGCCGACTGAGCCAGCCAGGGGCCCCAGGATGCTGGCTTTAAACTTGTTAAACTCTTCAGATACTTGTGGTACCCGTCTACATATGTATATATTGGAAATGAAAGACGAAATAAACAAAAACAGCACCCAATAGAGCCCCCTGGCCACCAGCCCCATCCCTCTCTCAGTCAGTACCTCGGGGTGCTAGCTCCATTTTGGTTTGAACATATACGGAGCATGGCTGCCAACTTTCCATTTTGAATGGAAATTCAAAATTTTTTTCCTGTGGTTTTCCATAGGATTGGGAAGGTAGGTGACCTAAGGCAGCTAGGTGGCCAAATTATCCTCAGACTCCTTTGCCTGTGTCATTCACTCCAGTGGTCGTGGAGTCGGACTTTGTGAAATATGAGGGCAAGTTTCAAAACCACGTGAGCGGGACCATTGAGACGGCACTAGGGAAGGTCAAGCTGAATGTTGGAGGCAAAGGACTTGTGGAAAGTCAGTCTTCTTTTGGAAGCCTGAGGAAGCAGGAGGTGGACCTGCAGCAGCTCATCAGAGATTCCACTGAGAGGTAATGACAATTCTGTTTGGCATTTTGGATTTGACACGTATCTCATTCATTGGGACCTTTGTAAAAAGGGTGACAGATGGGAACTTTGCCCCAAAGCAAAGTTGCTTTGATTGAGTGTTGGGTTGAAACTTTCTGAGAGCTGATCCTTTTAGCCTGGAATTTCTTCATTGTTCTTAGCTGGAGTGGGGAGAAGTGGAAAATATTATTATTTTATTTTTTTGATTGAAGTGTAATTGACATATAATGTTGTATTAGTTTCAGGTGCACTACATAATGATTTGTTATTTGTCCCTATTGCAGGATGAACACCACATCTATCTACCACCATATGTAGTTGTAAATACATTTTTTCTTGCGATGAGAGCTTTTATTTTTTATTTTTTTTTTTTAAAGATTTTATTTATTTATTTGACAGAGAGAAATCACAAGTAGACAGAGAGGCAGGCAAAGAGAGAGAGAGGGAAGCAGGCTCCCTGCCCAGCAGAGAGCCCGATGCGGGACTCGATCCCAGGACCCTGAGATCATGACCTGAGCCGAAGGCAGTGGCTTAACCCACTGAGCCACCCAGGCGCCCCACGATGAGAGCTTTTAAAATGTATTCTCTCGGCAGCTTTCAAACATGCAGTATGACTGACTATAGTCAGTGTGTTGTATCTTACATCTTTCACAGCTGAATGTTTGCACTTTTCCATCGTTACCCATTTTATGTACCTCCACCCTCTTACCTCTGGCAACCACTAATCTGGCCTCCGTATCCATGAGCTTGTTTGTTTTGATTCCATATATAAGTGAGATTGGGTTCTTCTTGTCTTTCCGTGTGGCTTATTTCACTTGGCATAATCCCCAGCTCCATCCATGCTGTTCCAAATGGCAAGATTTCCTTCTTTTATGTGGCTGAATACTACTCCATCGTGTATGTGTTAAGTTAGCTACCTGACTCTATTCCAGGAGTGTCCAAGAACTCAACTCAGTGCTGGTACTTTCTGCCTACAGATAGTATCAGCTTCATAGGGTAAGGGTTCAGTCCTAAAAAGACTGTCCTCCACCCTCAGTCTGTGTTGGATGCCAGCAGCAAGCCCAGGCTGTTCCTTGTACTTCTGACGATGAGGCATGCAGGTTGGAGATTCCCATGCCCCCATCCTTGGACTTCAGATGTCCTTCACAAGTCCAGGTTGTCAGCTATACTTCTGACCAACTGGCTAAAAATCAGATTCCGTGACCCGCTCCTTGAGTTCAGTTAATTTGAAATATGAAACATTTTATATAGGAGATCACTGTTTTATTACAAAAGGATAATAACTCAGGAACAGCCAGGTGGAAGAGATGCATGGGGCATGGTATGGGAAAAGTCATGGAGCCTCCCTGCTCTCTCCAGGTCACCACTCTTTCCAAATCTTCATGTGTTCCCCAATCTGGAAGCTCTCTGAGCCCCATCTTTTTGGGGTTTTATGGAGGCTTTATTACACAGTCAGAATTGATTACACCCTCATGGACCATTTGGTGATTGATTGAGCCTCCAGCCCCTCTCCCCTCCCTAGAGGTTGGAGTCGGGGTACTGAAAGTTAAAACCTTCTAATTACAGGTTGACTCCCTAACCAGCCCCCATCTTTAGGTTACCTCAGGCTTTCCCAAAGTCACAACATTAAGATAACAAAAGACACTTTTATTGCTTTTATCGCAGGAAATTCCACAGGTTTTAGAAGCTCTGTGCCAAGAACTGGGTTGAAGACCAAATATATATTTCTTACTATAAACCACAATACAACATATATATATACTATAATTCTTTATCCATTCATATATCCATGGATGCTTAGATTGTTTCTATATTTTTGCTATTCTAAATAATGCTGCAGTGAACATCGGGGCACAAATCTTTTTGCAAAAATGTTTAAATACTTGGCATAAGTACGCATAAGTGAAAATTCTGGATCGTATGGTAGTTCTATTTTAAATTTTTTTTTTAAGATTTTATTTATTTATTTGACAGATCACAAGTAGGCAGAGAGGCAGGCAGAGAGAGGAGGAAGCAGGCTCCCTACTGAGCAGAGCCTGAATTGGGACTCGATTCCAGGAACTTGGGATCATGACCTGAGCCAAAGGCAGCGGCTTAACCAACTGAGCCACTCAGGTGCCCACTTCTTGTCTTTTTGATACGAGCTATTCTAACAGGTAGGAGGTGATATCTCATTGTGGCTTTGATTTATATTTCCTTTTTTTTTTTTTAAGATTTTTATTATTAGAGAGAGAGAATATGAGATGTTGGAGGGCTAGAGGGAGAAGCAGACTCCTCATTGAGCAGGGAGCCTGATGTAGGATTCGATCCTGGGACTCCCACCTGTTTCCACCTGA
Source organism: Mustela nigripes (assembly GCF_022355385.1). NCBI lineage: Eukaryota > Metazoa > Chordata > Mammalia > Carnivora > Mustelidae > Mustela > Mustela nigripes. Next base: position 50,635,104 of record NC_081560.1, read on the forward strand.
GCTGAAGGCAGACACTTAGCTGACTGAGCCACCCAGGTGCCCAGATTTGCATTTCCTTGATGAGTGATACTGGGCATCTTTTCATGTGGCTATTGGCTATTTGTATGTCTTCTTTGGAAAAATGTCTACTCAGATCTGCCCATTTTAAAAATTGATTTCTTTTTTCTGTTGAACTGTATGAGTTCTTTATATATTTGATATATTAACTCTGTATCGGGTATATGATTTGCAAATACTTTTTCCATTTAGTAGGTTGCCTTTTCATTTTTGTTGATGGTTTCCTTTGTTGTGCAGAAAGAAGTATTTTAGTTTGATGTAGTCCCATTTGCTATTTTTCTTTTGCCGCTTTTGCTTTTGGTGTCAGATTCAAAAACTAATTGCCAAGGCTGATGTCTAAGAACTTACCATCCATGCTTTCTTCTGGGAGTTTTATGGTTTCAGGTGTAACATTAAAGTCTTTAATTACTTTGAGTTAATTTTTGTGGATGATGTAAGATAGTAGCCCAGTTTCATTCTTTTGCATATGGCTCTCCAGTTTTTCTAATACTATTTATTGAAGAGACTGTCCTCTCCCCATTTTATATTCTTGGCTTCTTTGTCATTAATGAAATGACGGTATGTGCATGGTTTTATTTCTGGACTCTGTATTCTGTTCCTTTGATCTGTATGTCTGTTTTATGTCCAAGTCTTAATGTTTTGATTAGTGTAGTTTTGTAATATAGTTTGAAATAAGACAGTGTGATATCTCCAGCTTTGTTCTTCTTCCTGCTACTCAGGAGTTTTTGTGGTTCTGTTCAAATTTTAGAATTTTTAGAGTTTTTTTTTTTTTTTTCTTTCCTGTGAAAACTGCATTGGAATTTTGTTAAAAGATTTTATTTATGGGATGCCTGTGTGGCTCAGTTGGTTAAATGGCTGCCTTTGGCTCAGGTCATGATCCCAGCAAACTGGGATTGAATCCCACTTTGGGCTCCTTGCTCTGCAAGGAGCCTGCTTCTCTCTCTGCCTCTGCCTGCCACTCTGCCTGTGCCCTCTCTGTCTCTCTGACAAATAAATAAAATCTTGAGGAAAAAAAAAAGAGATTTATTTATTTATTTTACAGAGAATGAGAGACAGAGAATGAGTGGGGAGTGTGGGGAGAAGGCAGAGGGAGAAGCAGATTTCTTGCTGAGCAGGGAGTCCAGCATGGGACTTGATCCCAGGACCCTGGGATCATGACTTGAGCTGAAGGCAGATGCTTAACCAACTGAGCCACCTAGGAGCCCCAATACATTCAAATTTTGATGGGAATTACATTCAATCTGTAGGTTGTTTTGGATAGTAGGGTCATTCTAGTGATATTCTAATCCATGAGCATAGAATATCTTATTATTTATTTATTTTTCAATTTATTATTTATTTTAAAGATGTTATCTCTGTCAAATAAATAAGAAGTAGGCAGAGAGGTAAGCAGAGAGAGATGGGGAAGCTGGTTCCCTGCTGAGCAGAGGGCCTGATGCAGGGCTCAAACGCAGGACCTTGGGATCATGACCTGGGCTGAAGGCAGAGGCTTTAACTCACTGAGACACCCAGGTGCCCCTTTTTCAATTTATTTTTATCAGAGGCTTACAATTTTCAGTGTACAGAATATTCATCTCTTTGGTTAAATTTATTCTTAGGTATTTTCTTCTTTTTGATGTAATTATAAATGGAATTATTTTAATTTCTCTTTTGGAATGTTCATATCTATGTATAGAAATGCAGCAGACTTTTGTGTATTGAGTTTGTATCCTGGAACTTGGCTGAATTTTTTTATTAGTTCTAACAGTATTTTGGTGGGGTTTTTAGGATTTTCCGTATGTAATATCGTGTCATATGCAAATAGAAGTAGTTTTATTTCTTCCTTTCCTGTGTGGTGGCATTTTATTTCTTTTTCTTGTCTAATCACTCTGGCTAGGATTTCTAGTACTATGTTGAATAAAGTAGAGAGAGTGAGCATCCTTGTTCCTAATCTTAGAGATAAAGCTTTGGATTTTCACTGTTGAGTGTGGATTTTCACTGTGAGCTTATCATATATATGGCCTTATATTGAGGTATGTTCCCTCCATATCTACTTTGTTGAGAGGTTTTATCATATAGGAATATTGAATTTCATTAACACTGCTTTTTCTGCATCTATTGAACTGGTTGTATGATTGCTATGATTTCATTTTGTTAGGGTAGTGTATCACATTGCTTGATTCATGGATCTCAAACCATCCTTGCATAGCTGGAGTAAATCTGACTTGATCATTATATATGATTCTTTTAATGTGATGTTTTCTTCAGTTTGCTAATATTGTGTTGAGGATCTATGCATCTATGTCTATCATGGATATTGTCCTGCATTTGAGCCCCGCATCAGGCTCTCTGCTCAGCAGGGAACCAGCTTCCCCATCTCTCTCTGCTTACCTCTCTGCCTACTTCTTATTTATTTATTTGACAGAGATAACATCTTTAAAATAAATAATAAATTGAAAAATAAATAAATAATAAGATATTCTATGCTCATGGTTTAGAATATCACTAGAATGTCCCTACTATCCAAAACAACCTACAGATTGAATGTAATTCCCATCAAAGTTTGAATGTACTGGAGCTCCTAGGTGGCTCAGTTGGTTAAGCATCTGCCTTCATGATCAAGTCATGATCCCAGGGTCCTGGGATCAAGTCCCATGCTGGACTCCCAGCTCAGCAAGGAATCTGCTCCTCCCTCTCCCTCTACCTTCTCCCATGTTCGTTCTTTTTTAAATTGAGGTGTAATTGACATGCAACATAGTATTAGTTTTGAGTGTACAATATGATTCCATATTTGTATATATTGTGAAATGATCACCACAATAAGTCTTGTTAACATGTGTTACCCAACTGACCTATAATTTTCTTTTCTGTGATATTCTTGTCTGGTTTCAGTACCAAGGTAATGCTGCATTTTAAAATGAATTTGGAAGTGTTCTCTCCTTTTCTGTTTTTTGGATGAGTTTGAAAAGGATTGCCATTCTTTAAATGCATGGTAGACTTCACCACTGAGGCTCTTTGGTTGACTTTTATTTGTTGGGAGATTTTGATTAGTAATTCAGTCTCCTTATTAGTAACTGGACTGTACAGATTTTTTATTTCTTCCTGATTTAGTCTTAGTAGGTTGTATGTTTCTAGGTGTTAATTCTTTTCTTTCAGGTTGTCCAGTTCGTTGGTGTATAATTGTTCATTGTACTGTCTTAAGATCCTTTGTATTTCTATGGTATCATTTTGAGTATGTCTTCTCTTTCATTTCTGATTTTATTTATTTGAATCCTCTCTTCCTGGTGAGTCTAGTTAAAAGTTTGTCAATTTTGTCTGTCTTTCTAAAGAACCAGCCATTAGTTTCATTGATATTTTCTATTGTCTTATTAGTCTCTATTTCATTTATTTCTGCTCTCATTTTGTTATTTCCTTTCTTCTATTAATTTGGGGCTTTGTTCTTTTTCTAATTCCTTGAGGTGTAATGTTAGGTTGTTTATTTGAGATTTTTCTTGTTTCTTGAGGTGTAGACATTTATTGCTATGTATTTCCTTCTTGGAACTTTTGCTGCATCCCATTAGTTTTGGTGTATTATATTTCTGTTTTCTTTTGTCTCAAGATTTCTTTTTAATTAATCTTTTATTCTTTCACACATTGGTTGTTCCATAGCATGTTCTTTAATCTCCACATCTCTGTGAATTTTTCAGTTTTCTTCTGGTAATTGAATTTAGTTTCATACTGTTGTGTTCCGAAAAGATTCTTGATGTGATTTCAGTCATCTTAAATTTATTAAGAATTGTGGCATAACATAATGGTCTATACTAGAGAATGTTCCATATGAACTTGAGAGGAATGTGTATTGTGCTTTTGGATAGAATATTCTATATATATCTTTTAAGTTCACCAGGCCTAACATGTCATTTAAGGCTGATACTTCCTTCCTGATAATCTGTCTGAGATGATCTATCCATTGATGAAAGTGAGATATTAAAGCCCCATACTATTATTGTATTGCTGTCAATTTTTTTCTTTAGGTCTGTTAATATTTGCTTTATGTATTTAGGTACTCCTATGTTAGGTACATAAACATTTACAAATGTTATATTCTCTTGTTGGGTTGACTCCTTTAACATCAAATAATGCTCTTTGTTTTTTATCACAGTCCTTGTTTTAAAGTCTTTTTTGTCTGCTCTAGCTAGCTTAGCTTTCTTTTGGTTTCCATTTATATGTAATATCTTTTTCCAGAACTTCACTCTCTCTATTTGTGTCTTTATATCTTAAGTGAATCTCTTGTAGGCAGTATATAGATGGGTCTAGAGTGTTTTTTTTTTTTTATCCATTCAGCTACTCTGCATTTTTATTGGAGAATTTAGTCCATTTACATTTAAAGGAAGCACTCTATTAGCAATAATTGTGCCTTAGATAAACCTCATAATGCCTCATATGATACTGCCACTATGCAAAGCTTAAGGGAAGCACTCTAAAAGAATGTTACTTCAGGCAAATATCTACTTTTTAAAAAAAGTTATGCTATTTATTAAATGCCAATGATGAGAATGCCAATGAGGAGAATGCTATGACCTACATTTTTAAATATTGATATCAGAAGCAAGAAAATGACAGTCCCGTCTGGTTCCTGCTAGCTTTCTGATTAGGAAAAGAAGAAAACAAATTAGGGGCTTTAGCAGAAGAGCTGATTTTCAACTAGGAGATCTTGAAGAAAACCCCACAGTTATTCCTTGCTTAGCTTGTAGTAAATTCTTTTTAATCCATATAACTCATTCTTTTTACCTTATGTCTATTGAACAGTTGATAAGGAATTTTGTTGAGTGCCACTATGTGCCATGTACTGTTCTACATGTTTGGGATGCTGCAGTGACCAAAATGCCAACATTTCTGCTGTTTAATCTAGTGGGGAGAGACACAAAATGTACAACTCAGTGCAGTATATACTGGGTTGATGGGGATTGGTTTTATGGAGAAGAATATAGCAAGAAGGGCGTGCTAGGAATGGGGTTTATGATTTGAAAAAGTGGCCATAGAAGGCATTGCAGGGAAGTTGGCCTCAGTGCAAAGATTTGAAGGAGGACAGATTCAAGTACAGGGGTATCCTGGGCAAGAGTGTTGTGGGCAAGGGCCAATGTGGCTGGAGTAAGTAAGCTGGGCAGGAGAAAGGGAGGCCTGGGTGGGTAAAAGGAGTGGATGGCAAGTTCTACAGGGACTTGCAGGCTGCTGGAAAGACTTCAGCTTTTATTCAGAGTGAGATGGGAAGCCACCAGAAGAATTTGAGCAAGAAGTGACATGGTGGGACTCATTTTTTAGAGGGATCTTTCTGGCTGCTGATTTGAGAAGAGAGTGGATGAGTGGAAGCAGGGAGTCCAATTGAGAAGTTTTTGCAATCATCTTCACAAGAGCTGATGTCTTCATTTGTATGTTAACATATGTGTATTTTTCTGTGTAGTTTTATCTCCCTTTTTCTATCTTTCATTCTTTTTCTTTTTACTCTTGTTCATTTAAAATAGAAAATGCAACTCCAAATGAAGAGAAAACTCACTTGCATTTGTATATAGGTGGTTTATTTTCACTTTTCCAACATTTTTAGGATTATATGAAATAAAAAATACATTCACTCATTGAACAAAATTATGTTTAAAAAAATTAATGAGTAAATACTACCATAAAAGTCAAGTATCAAGCATTTAGTGGGTGGATTTTCTATAGACCTTGAGAACACTGAGGCAACTGCAGTCTGCAAAGCTTATTCACTAACCATCCGTGCCCTCTATAATACCCACCACCTGGTACTCTGACCTCCCACCCCCCGCCCCTTCAAAACCCTCAGGTTGTTTTTCAGAGACCACAGTCTCTCATGGTTCACCTCCCCTTCCAATTTCCCCCAACTCCTTTCTCCTCTCTAACTCCCCATGTCCTCCATGCTATTTGTTACGCTCCACAAATAAGTGAAACCATATGATAATTGCCTCTCTCTGACTTATTTCACTCAGCATAATCTCTTCCAGTCCCGTCCGTGTTGCTACAAAATACTTCTGTTTTGTGACCCAGGTTTGGCAATGCTTTATAATCGTATTTCCCAGTATAGGTTTTCCAAACCCTCTTTGTGATTCAGGTGTAGAAAATGATGCCAACAGGAAGCATATGGAAAGGGGTCAGTGAGTAGAGATAGGAGAAAATATTCGGAAGGGAAAGAAGTTCTTGCCAGAAGTTGTAAGTGGGAAGCCAGGGAGAGAGGAAGGGAAGGAAACAAGCCTCTACTGAGCACCTGCTGTGTGCTAGGCACTTTAAGGCACAGACACAAAGTGTGCATTTACTCTGCACAATTCTCTTCTTTTTCACTTAGGATCTAAGGCTCAGAAGGAAAAGTAACTTGTTTTCAGTCCCTGAGCTCAATTTGGATGCTGGAGCTGGGATTCAACCCAGGATTTCCTGGCTCTAAGTTTCCCATTCTTTCTTCAAAATTGTGTTTAAGTGACTGTGAGGCAAAGAAACTGGCTGAGGTAAAAGTAGCTAATGTTCTGGCACAGAATGGAAAGGTAAAGCATGAATCCAGGTTCCCAGCACAGTGGACTAGACATGTGTGAGCAAGCCCAGCGCGTGGCTAGGCCTGCCCACCTGGAGGAGCTGTACACAGGGATGAGATCACCTCAGGAGGGTCTGTAGAAGCTTGTTCATTGTAGATGTGATGAAGGTGGTGAGGTGGAGGTGAGGAAGAAGGTGGCACTAGGAAAATGGGAAGGAAGACATTTAACATCGAGAAATAGATGAGTCTTCTGACAGAGTCAACTCCTCCTTGTTCTGTTGCTAAGAGGTAAAGGTGAGTTACAGAGGGAGGGGATGGATGGCAAGGGAAGACTCTCCCAGTCATGGGACAGAGATCATGTAGAGCTAATGTTCTTACTTCATGCTGGAGTCATAAATTCTTATCTACATCATCTGCCTATCTTTGGACTCCTACAACATCATTGGATTGATAAGGCGCTGTCTGACATATGTGTGGCCTTGGGAGAGGTAATTAGTAATGCTTAAGTACTGTACGTTCTTTTTTTTTTTTTTTTTTTTTTTTAAAATTTTTTTTTTTTTTTTGTCAGAGAGAAATCACAAGTAGATGGAGAGGCAGGCAGAGAGAGAGAGAGAGAAGCAGGCTCTCCGCTGAGCAGAGAGCCCGATGCGGGACTCGATCCCAGGACTCTGAGATCATGACCTGAGCCGAAGGCAGCGGCTTAACCCACTGAGCCACCCAGGCGCCCAGTACTGTACGTTCTTGAGGACTTATTTGCAGTCAATCATTTTATTTCAGGTAATTTAGATAACTTGTCATCTGTGTAAAAGATATTTTAACGCTTAGAATTCAGAGTATTAGCTTTATTGTCCATGAAATGTGTGTACCTCTCAAAAACTTCCTCTATTCTTGAAAAAACGGGCACCTGCATATACAACATTTATCTAGCCTTGTTGAGCGTGAAGGTATTCTACTGGAATTAACCTTCTAGACACCTGGAGCTGACCTCTTTGAATGAGAGCTCTGTTTATCTTTAAATAGTCTTTTTTTTTTTTTTTTTTTAAAGATTATTTATTTATTTATTTGACAGAGATCACAAGCAGGCAGAGAGGCAGGCAGAAAGAGAGGAAGGGAAGCAGGCTCCCCTCTGAGCAGAGGGCCCGATGCGGGGCTTGATCCCAGGACCCTGGGATCATGACCCCAGCCGAAGGCAGAGGCTTTAACCCACTGAGCCACCCCGGCGCCCCTATCTTTAAATATTCTTGATGGAAAACCACGCTACGATAGATCAGGGACTTCTTTTTAAAAAAATTTTTAAATGGAGAATACCATGTTTAATGAGACATTTTCATAATGATTTGGATTCATGTTTTATTCTTTCTTTCTTTTTTTTTTTTTTAAAGATTTTATTTTTTTATTTGACAGAGATCACAAGCAGGCAGAGAGAGAGGAGGAAGCAGGCTCCCCGCGGAGCAGAGAGCCCGACGTGGGGCTCGATCCCAGGACCCTGGGATCATGACCTGAGCTGAAGGCAGAGGCTTTAACCCACTGAGCCACCCAGGCGCCCCCATGTA
>NC_081560.1:50643309-50685213 GCF_022355385.1 Mustela nigripes
TTTTTTTTTTTAAAGATTTTATTTTTTTATTTGACAGAGATCACAAGCAGGCAGAGAGAGAGGAGGAAGCAGGCTCCCCGCGGAGCAGAGAGCCCGACGTGGGGCTCGATCCCAGGACCCTGGGATCATGACCTGAGCTGAAGGCAGAGGCTTTAACCCACTGAGCCACCCAGGCGCCCCCATGTTTTATTCTTAAGATCATCACTATTTTGTAATAAACTCTCATTTTTCTGCCTTGTCTCCCATTGTCAGCAGCTGTCTGTTGCTGCCTCAGGTATAACCACCGCACCCCACACCATCTCTGCCTCTGATCTCCTAGGGTCTTGGAGAGGTTTATTTCTGGTAAATAACTTCTATAACTTGCTATGTCACTTCTGCCTCTGGTCTGTTTTCTCAGCTGTTGCTGAAGCACCTGGACTAGATGACCTTTGAGGGTTTTCTCCTGGCTAAATATGAGAAGTGAGTGGACTCCAGAGTACATGCATCAGCCCCTTCTCCCTGAGTTCGGGCCCTGGTTTCAGCTGATTTCCAGGGAAGATACCATTCTCATTCTCTGTTGTATTTTAAAGCAAATTCTAGTAAAACAGATTCAATTTCTGAATGAATACCTGATAATTAGAAGTTTGGCTTTTCATTAAGAATTCCAGCTTCTAAATGATGTGCCACTAATATATCATGCCAGCAGTGGTCTGGCAACGACAAGCTTCCATAATTATTTAAAATATTTCAAAATTACACTCAGTCTTAGTGTATCTAAATACTTCTGAATTCTAAAAGTTTACACACAAAAACTTTTATGTAAAAAAATTATTTTTAAAGATTTTATTTTATTTCTCAGAGAAAGAGAGAGCACACATGTGTGCATGCACAAGTATGAGCGGAGAGAGAGGCAAGCGGTCCTTGAATAGGGAGCCTGATGCAGGACTTGATCCCAGGGCCCTGGGATCATGACCTGAGCCAAAGACAGATGCTTAACTGAATGAGCCACCCAGGCATCCCACACACAAGAACTTATAAAAGCTGCTCTTTCTTGCGGCCCACATCTGACCTCTCTAAAGTTCCTACCATAGCTCTCGTGAGCGCGTCCCCATGTGCTGTCTGCTTTTCCCTGATTTAGCAGTGATTTGAAGGCAGGTTTTGGAAGGCCCATGTCTTTCTTAAAGAAACCATGCATTGTGGTTGGAACTGTTTTCCTTCCAACCTGATAAATTTCCCTGTGGCCAGCAGATAGTTGGGAAATCCTTTTGTGCTAGTGTTCAACTCTGCATGGGCATTATTATTTTTCAACTCTTTTTTTTTTAAAAGATTTTGTTTATTTATTTGACAGAGAGATCATAAGTAATCAGAGAGGCAGGCAGAGAGAGGAGGGAAGCAGGCTCCCCGCTGAGCAGAGAGCCTGATGCGGGACTCAATCCCAGGACTGTGAGACCATGAACCAAGCCAAAGGCAGATGCTTAATCCACTGAGTCACCCAGGTGCCCCAGGCATTATTATTTTTAATGGAGTTTGTGCCTAACAATTTAAAGACTTCTGGTCACATGTACTTGAAGACCAAAGTCTCCTGAATTTGGTCCTTTCATTTTTTTCTCTTTTTAATTTGTTTCTCCTTCAGGGTCAGCCTTAAAGTAGTCAAAACAAACAAGGGGAGGGTACCCCAAAGTCTGGGCGTGGGAGCAGCCAACAGCATCTCCTCAGGCTTTTCTCTCAGTGTTGGGGGTAGGGGGACTCTAGCCCCATCGTGGAGTGGTAAACTTCAGGCTCATCTGTAAAACGAAAAAAATTGTGGAAATGTGGAAATATAAAGAATAGTATAATGAACAGTAATATACCACCTCCTCCCACTCCTGGCTTAAAAAAGATCTTTTTCTTTAAACCAAGACCTAGGAGCCATCTGTTTCTCTTTCATTGCCCTGGATTTCATTAATAAAATGGGATTAGTGTTCCCAAGGTATTTGGGTGAGAATTAAATGAGAGAATATAAACCAGGCAGGATGCGTGGTAAGTTCGCGCTGCATGTAGTTATCAGTGGGAACACTTTTAGAACTATTGCTATTATAGCTAGCCCCAAACAGAGCTTGGTTATAAACGCCAGGAAAGGTCAGAGCTGTCAGAGGGAAACGTGTGACTTAGCCTTTGATAATAGAGCAGAGAGATGCCGCGTTTCAGAGGAGAAATCAAGTGACGTCCTTACAGACTGAAGTGTAGCTTTTCTGATATTCACATCTTGGAGGAGGCAGGCAGCTTCGGAGTCGCCGCTGGGAACGGACTGTGGGAGGACTAGCGACCTTCAGGGAAGGTGGGAGAGGCTCTGGTTCCTGTCTGTAGCCACAGCCTGGCTTCTTCCGAGATGAGTGTGGACCCAGACACTTGGCTGTGCCACCAAGTCTGGAAAGCAGGAGGCTGTTCTCTGTATGTTTTGTCATGGGAAACACTTGTTCAATTCTTGAATAAAGCTCTACAGAGCCCTTGAAGAACATCAGGAAGATGTTAGTGTGCCTTGTCTTGGTGATCATAGTCTTTGTGAGAAATGCAGCTATGAAGCTTTCAAGGTGTCACCAAGTCCATCTTTTAAAAAGATGTCTTTTCTGGGGTGCTTGGGTGGCTCAGTCAGTTAGGTGTCTGCCTGGGCCTCGGTTCATGATCCCAGGGTCCTGTGATCAAGCCCCGCATCGGGCTCCCTGCTCAACGGGGAGTCTGCTTCTCCCTCTGCCTCTGTCACTCCCCCTGCTTGTGCTCTCTTTCTCAAAGAAATAAGTAAAATCTTAAAAAAACAAAAAACAAAAAACAACTTTTCTGAGACCCCCCCCCCCCCCAGACCATACCCATTTCTGTGCTCTCTGAAAAGTCAGTGAACTTACTGTTATTATTTTCAAATTATTCTGTCTCCTGCTTTTAATCTTAGTTCTTACGACTGAGGGCTTCTGAAAGCTTGTTTCACTTTCTGTTATTTTTATCCACAGTGTAAATCATGGCCAACTAATAACCCCTCATGTGGGAGATAAGGGTGTTCTGGGGATTCTTTCCAATATTTGGTTCTGGGACTAGTTGTTATTTTTTTTTCGCAGAACCCATCATGTCCTAGCAGCTTTACTTTGACAGGCTACTTCAGATCTTTTTGGAACTAGGTAAGATTTATGTCCTAAGGAGAAACGCTCAAGTACTATTTTCTTCTAAGATTGGTCGACATTATATTTCATCAAATCCAAGATGTCATCCATTGTAAGATGCACCACTATTTGACATATCACTAAGAAAGAACACTGCCAATTAAACCATGTCACCCATCAATTTTAAAACATCCTGATTTCAGATGTTAAGATGTGAAAAAAATACATGTTTTAAGAGTGAGATGTGGATGAGATGAGATTCAAAACAGGATTGCCTGGAACAAGTCAAGAGTTCAAGTTCGGATGAGCAGATGTTTATCCCACCTGGGCTCTTCACATAGGGTCTGACACCTAGCCTGGAGCCATCACTGAAATTGTCCTTTTCTCTCTCAACCTGCTTCTTGGCCTGACTCCCTTTGAGGCGCTGGTTGCTGAGGCTTAAGTCTAGTTGTCTCAGCCAGAAATCTTAGTACCAGACATGACTCTTGCCTCAGCTTCTCGCCCACACCTAGTCTCTGGCTAGTTGACTCTACCTCTTCAGTATCTTTCTTACCTGTACCCATGGCCCTTGCTTCACAACCACTTCCCTGGTGCTGGCCTCCACTGTCTCTTCTGTGGATGTTCATGGAACTTACTAGTGGATGTCCTCGTCCCTGTATCCACTGTCACCCTTCCCAGTGGGTTCTCCGCAGGCAGTGGGTTGGAACGTGTCCCTGCCTGGCTTGTGCCTTCTGTGCCCTCTGTGCTCCCCAGTGTCTTAGGATGACGACCACACCCCCTCTGGTCGGCAAAGCCCAGTTTTTGCTGTTCAGTGTCCTTTCCCACCATTGTCCCCTCCCATTCTCCAGGCCAGTCCCCTGAACTTACTTCAATTCCTGGGATTGAGCTCCAGGCTCTTCCTCACAGTCAGGCCTTATCTGAAAGCTCCTTCACTCCTGTCCACACAGATGCACAGAAGGACACAGATTCACCTCCTCTGCTTCCATCCCGTTCCTCAGATTAGCCCCGCTGCCTTCAGGAGCCATGTCACCCAAGATTCTCCCGCTGGGACACTAACCAGTGCGGCTCTGAGGGGTAACCTAGGTTGTACCTGCCTGCTTCTGTGTCCGCCTTCCTCCCGCCTTCCACCGTCTGGCCCCGCTCTGGCCCTGCATGCTGTCTGCAGCTTAGTGGGCACTGTCCAGCTGACAGAGTCTTTGCTTCATCTTCCTCTTACTTCTGAGGGGCCTCAGCTACTGATGTTAATTTGTTTGCCTGGACTCGGGATTTAAGCCCAGATCACAAAACCCCTGATTTCTCCAGTCTCGAAGCCGAAGCACAGAGCTTGGAGAGAAGACGGTCCCAAGGGCTCCTGCGGGGAACTCATCTCAGCGTGGCGGGTCGTCCTGTGGACCTGCCGCGTCTCATCCACTGGTGGTGGTGGATGGATTAGTCTGTCCGAGAGCCGGACGCCTCTCATTGCTTGGTTGTTGTTTCCCCTCTCTGCCTGGGGGGTATGTGCGTGAGAGGAGGTGTCCTCCAGACTTTACTGGGAACGGAGATGGCGCTGTCATGGTGTAGGGGGCACCTGGTCAGGTTGGTGAATGTGTGGTTAGCCCTGTGCCTTGATGTTAATTGTTTTCAGGCAACTTAACAGTCCTAAAGTTAGAGCCAAGTGAGAGAGAGAGCACAAGGCCTCTCTTTAGGTTATAGTATTGGCCCCAGGGTGCAGTAGTTCAGGTTTCTAGAGATTTCCTCACTCTTGCCCCTGGGTTCGGTATCTCTGGTTTGTGGGAAATTCTTGGTTGAAATGGAGACTAAAAAGCCAGCCTAGGAGTGGCTGCTCCAGTGTCCGGCAGGGCTCGCTACTCGTCTTGGATGAGTAGGTATTTAGTACTTTCTGTAAGCAAGGCCCCGTGGAGGTCTTGGAAGGAGAGAGAAGACAGAAAGCCTCAGGGCTTCAGGGATGGACATGCTCATCTGCATTCTCATCCTGTGCCCTTGGGTCATTGGCCTTGTGCCATTGGGTCATTGGCTCATGAGCCCTCTGTGTTTCTTGTCTCCCTGTCAAAGAAGGTGACAGTAACTTCATGAGCCGGTTAGGGTGTCTCTAGTTGCAAAGAGCCTCACATAAGGAATCCTCTTGAGGTGGGACAAGCCACACTTAACCCAGGTGCATTGTGGAGGGTCAATCCAGTGGCTCCATGGAGCACCGCCCCCACCCCACCCCTGGTAGCCTCCATGCATTGCACATCTCAGCAGCCTACTTCTCTTGGTCCCCAGATGGAAAAAACGCTGTGGGAGCCCTCAGCAGGTGTTCCTCAGGTCAATTGCTCAGAATTTCCACAGTGGCCTTTTCTACTCCAGTCCCCACCAAGAGCAGTGGAATGACCAGAATTGACCAAGAGACCCACCTGTGGGACTGGCTCTCCCCCTGCCATCCTCTGGCACCAGGGTATCAAGCCTGAACAAATTTGAGGTGGGCAGCTAGTGGTGAACCACCCGCAGGGTTCCAGAAACTTCCAGGTCCCGAAGGCCCTGTGCAGCACCTGGAGGGCAGCTCAGACACAGGCAAGGTGCTGCCTGCCCCGCTTTCCTTCTCAGGGAGCATGCAGACTTGAAAGGGGATGGCGTGTCCCGTCCAGGGGGTTAACAGGCAAAGGGAAGCAGCATCAGCATCTGCATTTCAGGATTTTAGGGGGTGATGCCTAAAACTAGACTTGCTCCCCGGCCTTGGTGGGCATTTTGCGGCATCTGTAGTCTGGAGGACATTGCCTATGGAAAGAGAAGCTGCCTTGGCTGCTTAGTGAGCTCTCCGGAGAGCAAGGCTGTGCTCCTGAGCGGTGTGTGTGGAAATACCTGAATTGCTAGAGCTTGAGTCATCGGTATGCATCTAGGTTTCTGGGGGTTGGTAATTATTGCTTAATCCTCTCCCAAGCATAGGTCAGCCACCATCTTTTGCCTTCTCTGGAATGTTCCAGTCTCTGTTCCTGGAGATGTTGAAACTAGCTCTGGCCATCCTGCCATTTCCCCAGAGCACCTCTGCGCCCTGTGCCCCTTGCTGTTAGTTTGCAGAGCAGTGTAGCAGAGAGAGCACTCGTCCAGGAGTCCGAAGCTGTGTGACCCTTTGATGGAGTCCCACTGTTTTTATTTTTGCTTTTACTTCCCCGGCCTCAGGAGACATGTTTAGAAAAATGTTGCCACAGCCGATGTCAGGACATTACTTACTGCCCGTGCTCTCTTCTAGGATTTTATGGTGGCAGGTCTCACGTTTAGGTCTTTCATCCATTTCGAGTCTATTTTTGCATATGGCGTAAGGAAGCTGTCCATTTTCATTCTTCTGCACATGGCTGTCCCGTTTTCCCAACATCATTTGTTAAAGAGACTGTCTTTGTCCTGTTGCATATTCTTTTCTGCTTTGTCGTGGATTAATTGACCATGTAATTGTGAGTTTATTTCTAGGCTCTCTGTTCTGTTCTGTTGATCTATGTGTCTGTATTTGTGCCAGTACCATGCTGTCTTGATCACGACAGCTTTGTAAGATAGCTTGAGGTCTGGAATGGTGATGCCTCCAGCTTTGCTTTCCTTTTTCCAGATTGCTTTCGCCATTTGGGGTCTTGTGTGGTTCCATATCAATTTTAGGATTTTTGTAATTATATTGGAATTAAAATAAAATCATAGAAAATAGCTGTGTGTCCTGATTTTGGCTGTTCACTAACATGCTGTGATTTAGGTGAATCTGTAACCTCGGGTCAGGGGGTAGGCTCCATTGCCTTCTCAGGCCTGTGCAGACGTTGCCAATCAGTCGTGGCTTTCTTGCCCTGCACTGCCTCGGGCCTGGCCTACACTCGGGCTTAACATCCTTTTCCCTACAGATAGGCAGCCATTGTCAATGGGATACTTGAGATGCAATTGGTTTTCAAGCCCAGAGCCAGGAACCCAGGGCCCCCATAGTTTTGCTGTTTCTCTTTGGCAGAGTAGATAAAAGTTGATGGTTTCCTACTCTGTTGTGATGTTGTCTGATTTTCAAGAGCCTTATGAGAATGCCATCAGAAACCGTATTCCTGGAGGACCTGGTATTATCAAGGGTTGTTGCAAGGGGAATGGTGGCAACAGGCCTGCCTTGGTCTTGTTCACTGAGAAATCACCAGCACCTAGCCCAGTCAGTGCCTGGGTCATAATAGGACTGAGCTGCTTGTGGAGCTGAATGAATGAGTTTGGGGGTGGGGGTCTGCACGAGAAAGCATGCTCCCCACCCCCACCCCGTCTCTGTAGGAGGGATCCTGGGGACTACATATATGCTTTGGAAAAGCTGCTTCCCTCCTTCTTTCGGATATTATTAGAGTTGTAAAAGCCTTCTCTGGATTTTTCTCTCTGAATTTGCATTTTGGCTTTCAAAGCCTTTGAGACAGAATTCAAAGCAAAGCTTCAGCCTGGGAGAGGAGGCAGCGTCATTGCAGCAGGGGCTGGGGAGCTATTAGGTCCCTCTCCTGGTCCCCAGCAGCTGCGCCAGCTCTGAGCCTCGTTCCCCTGCCACCTTCCCTGCCTGCTCCTCCCCCGCGCTTCCCTGGCTCTGCTCTCGCACAGTTCCGCTTCTGTATCTCTACAGCCATTTCTTAATGGCTTTGAGGGTCGACTTCCTGGCTGAGGGCTCACCTCATGAAGCCCTCTGCAAGTGGCCGGCATGTCTTTGACCAGGGAAAGTGTGCTCCCTGCCAGTAGTGGCCCAAAGGAAGTGGGTACAGTGTGGTCCCTGCATGTGAGGCCTCACTGAACAGAAGCCTCCTAGCCAGTTCTCGGTTTGTGGGAGGCAGCCTGGGCTCAAGAAAGTAGCCCCCTGGCGGGTAGGAAACAAAGCTGGGGACCAGCCGCAGAGGCACTGCAGAATCTGCGGCACACGGAGCAGGACGGTCCCTCGGCGCCTGGGGGGCTCAGCCACTGAGCCTCTGACTCTTGATTTCTGCTCAGGTCACGATCTGGGGGTGGGGGTCGTGAGATCCATCGCGGCCTGGGGCTCTGCGCTCAGCGTGGAGCCTGCTTGAGATTCTCTCTCTCCCTCCCCCTCTGCCCCTTCCCTGTTAGTGCACATGCTCTATCTCTAAAACAAACAAACAAACAAACAAACAAAATCTTTGGGTCACCTGAACTTCAACTTTTGGTTCGGGTTCAGGTCACAATCTCAGCATCCTGGGATCAGCCCCGGGTCGGGCTCTGTGCGGAGTGTGGAGCTTGCTTCAGATTCTCTTCCCCGCTCCCCCTGCCCCGCCCTTTCCTGGCTTGCATGGGTTCTCTCTCTCTCTCTCTCTCTCTCTTGCTCTCGCTCTCACTCTCACTCTCAAATAAAATAAATCTTTAAAAAGAAGTAGGATGATCCCACAGGAGAACGGGGACAAAAGGGAGGGTGATCGACAAGTGCCTTGAGTGAGGAACGGGCAGGCTTTTCCCCACTTAGCGTTACCCCCGTCACTCACCTCCAGATGTGTGCCTTGGGTCTAACCCTTTCCAATTGATTGTATGATGTCTCCATCTCGGTGGCCTTCTGTTCTTGCTTTCACACTGCTGTCCCCCAAGAAGAGAAAAATGCCTTGGGCTGTCCTTAAAAATATGTGCAAAGAGGACAAAGAACATCTGGCTATTCATTTTCCTATAGGAGAGCTTCTGTCTCCTTCCTCCTGTGAACACTGATTCCAGGCCACACTAGATAAAGGACAAATTTTATTTTTTAATTGAGGTATAATTGACATATCACATTCTATTTCAGTGGCACAATGTAATGATTCAATATTTGTATACATTGCTAAGTGATCACTTAATAAGTCTAGTTAACATCTGTCACCATATGTAATTACAAATAATTTACTTTCTCGTGATGAGAACTTTTAAGACTTACTCTTCTAATAACTTTCAAATATGCAATATAGTAGTCCACCCTTCCTGTGGGGGATATGTTCCAAGACCCTAGTGGACGCCTGATTCCATGGATAATACCTAACCCTGTGTATAATACATTTTTTCATATGTAGATAATATGTATATATACCCCTAAGATAAAATTTAATTGACAAGTTATGCCTAGTAAGAGATTAACAAGAATAACAATGAAGTAGAACAATTCTAACCATGTCCTGTAATAAAAGTTATGTGAATGTTGTGTCTCTCTCTCAAATATCTTATGTACCATACTCCCCCTTCTGATGATGACAGTGATGTGAGATTGGAAAATGCCTGTATGACAAGGGGAGGGAAAAGGAGGGGAGGTAAATGACGTAGGCGCTGTGATGTAGTGTAAGTATTGTTGACCTGATGAGTCATCAAAAGGGGATCATCTGCTTCCAGACCATGCCGACCATGGGTAACTGAGACCACACAAAAGTGGCGGCTATGGGACAGTGTTATTAACTGTAGTCACTATGCTGTACATTACATACTCATGACTTATTTATACCTGGGATTTTGTACCTTTTGACCCACTTCACCCATTTTATCCAGCCCCCCAGCCCTCACCTTTGGCAACCACCAGTATGTTCTCTGTGTCTATGAGTTTCATTTTTTTTTTTTTTTTTCTGAATCCCATATATGACATCACACTGTGTGTGTCTTTCTAAGTTTGACTTACTTCACTTAGCACAATATATCCTTAAGGTCCATCCATGTTGTCACTAACGGAATATTTAGCTCTTTTTTTATGGCTGAATAAAGTGCCATTGTATGTATGTACCGCACTTGATCCTCTCGTTCACTGGTGAACACTTAGGTTGTTTCTAAATCTTGGCTGTTGTAAGTGATGCTATATTGAATGTGGGGGTGGATACAGCTTCTCAAGTAAGTGGTTTTGTTTTCTTTAGATAAATACTCAGAAATGGAATTGCTGGATCATGTGGTGGTTCTATTTTTAAATTTTTGAGATATTGCCCTGTGATTTTTTTCATAGTGGCTGCACTAATTTACATTTCCAGCAACAGTCCACGAAGGTTCTCTTCACATCCTCACCAACACTTGTTATTACTCGTCTTTTTGAAAGTAGCCATTCTGACAGGTGTCAGGTGGTATCTCACTGGTTTTGGTTTGCATTTCCCTGATGATGGGTGATGTTGAGCACCCTTGCTTATACCCATTGGCCATCAGTATATCTTCTTTCGAAAAATGTCCATTTAGCTCCTCTGCCCTTTTATTTTTTTAAGGTTTTATTTATTTGACAGAGATCACAAGTAGGCAAGGGGGGGGGGGGAAGCAGGCCCCCTGCTGAGAGAGCCCAATGCAGGGCTCAATCCCAGGACCCTGAGATCATGACCTGAGCAGAAGGCAGAGGCTTCAACCCATTGAGCCACCCAGGTGCCCTCCTCTGCCCATTTTTAATTTTTAATTGGATTGTTTTTCTGCTATTGAGTTTTATGAGTTCCTTATATATGTTGGATATTAACTCCTTATCAGATCTATGGTTTGTAAATGTCTTCTCCAATTCAGTAGGTTGCCTTTTCATTTCGTTGATAGTTTTCTTTGTTGTGCAGGAGTGTTCTTGTTTGATGTGTTTGTTTTACTTGTTTGTTTTTACTTTTGTTGCTTTTGCTTTTATTTTTGCTTTTGGGGTCAGATTCAAAAAATCATTGCCAAGACCAATGTTAAGGAGCTTATCACTTATGGTTTCTTCTAGGAGTTTTGTGGTTTCAGGTGTAATATTCAAGTCTTTAATCCACTTTGAGTTAATTTTTGTGGATGGTGTAAGATAGTGGTTCAGTTTTGTTCTTTTGCATGTGTTCGTTCAGTTTTCCCAACGCTAATTAGCGAGAAAGTACTTTCTCCATTGCATATTCTTGGCTTCTTTGTCATAAACTGACTCACCATATGTGCATGGGTTTATTTCTGGGCTCTCTATTCTGTTTCAATGATCTATGGGTATGTTCTTCTGCCAATACCATACTGTTTGGATTCATAGTTTTGTAATACAGTTTGAATAAGAGAGTGTGATGACTCTAGCTTTGTTCTTCTTTCTCAAGATTGCTTTGATTATTCAGGGTCTTTTGTGGTTCACACAAATTTTAGGATTGTTAGTTCTAGCTCTGTGAAAAATGCCATTGGGCTTTTGATAGGATTACATTGAATCTATAGATTATTTTGGGTTGTATGGACATTTAATTGATTTATTTTTAAAAGATTTTATTTATTTATTTGACACAGAAAGAAATGAGAGAGGGATCACAAGCAGGGAGAGTGGGAGAGGGAGAAGCAGGCCTCCCGTCGAGTGGGGAGCCCGATGCAGGGCTCCATCCCAGGACCCTGGGACCATGACCTGAGCTGAAGGCAGACACCCAATGTCTGAGCCATTCAGGTGCTCCTCCTGTGGACATTTTAACAACATTAGTTATTCCAATCCACGAGCACAGACCATCTTTCCATTTATTTGTGCGTTCATTCTCTTGCATCAGTGCACAGGTCTTTCATCTCCTTATTAAATTTATTTCTAGGTATTTTTTCCTTTTTTCATAATTATAAATGGTATTGTTTTCTTAATTTTTCTTTTGATTATTTGTTACTAATAAAAATAAATTCAACAGATTTTTTTATGTATTGCTTTTGTTATCCTGCAACTTTACTGAATTTGTTTATTCTAACAGTTTTTTGTGGCATGTTTAGGGTTTCATATATATAGTATGTCATATACAAATTGTGTCAGTTTTTCTTTTCTGATTTGGATCTGTTTTATTTTATTTAAAGATTTTGTTTATGTATTTGAGAGAGAGACAGTGAGAGAGAGCATGAGAGGGGAGAAGTTCAGAGGAGAAGCAGACTCCCCATGGAACTGGGAGCCCGATGTGGGACTCGATCCCAGGACTTGGGGATCATGTCTTGAGCCGAAGGCAGTTGCTTAACTAACTGAGCCACCCAGGCGCCCTTGGATGTGTTTTATTTCCTTTTCTTTCTTTTTCAAAATCTTTAAGAGATTTTATTTATTTATTTGAGGGAGACAGAGGTAACAACAGAGATTGCGACAGAGAGCACAAGTGGGGAGGAGAGGGAGAAACAGGCTCCTGGATGAGCAGTGAGCCTGAAGTGGTATTCGATCCCAGGACCCTGGGACAATGACTAGACCTGAAGGCAGATGCTTAACCGACTGAGCCACCCAGGTGGCTTATTTCCTTTTTTCCTTTTCTTGTCAAATTGCTCCAGCTAGGACTTCCAGTATTATGTTGAATAACAGTGGTGCGAGTGGGCATCTTTGTCTTGTCCTTGATCTTAGAGAAAAACCTTTCACATTTTCATTGTTGAGTATGATGTTAGCTGTGGCTTGTCATGCATGGCCTTATTATATTGAGGTATGTTCCCTCTATACCTACTTTGTTGAGAGTTTTTATCATAAATGGATGTTGAATTTTCTCCATCTATTGAGATGATCATATGATTTATTTTATTTTTTATTAATATCATAGAGCACACTGATTTGCAGACGTTGAACCAGCCTTGAATCCCTGGAGTAAATCCCACTTAGTCATGGTGTGTTCTCCTTTTGATACGTTGTTGCATTTGGCTTGCTAATATTTTGTTGAGGATTTTGTGTCTGTGTTCATCAGAGATATTGGCCTTTAACTCATTTTTTTTTTTTAAAGATTGTATTTATTTATTTGACAGAGAGAGAGATCACAAGTAGGCAGAGAGGCAGGCAGAGAGAGGAGGAAGCAGGCTCCCTGCTGAGCAGAGAGCCCGATGCGGGGCTCGATCCCAGGACCCTGAGATCATGATCTGAGCAGAAGGCAGAGGCTTTAACTCACTGAGTCACCCAGGCGCCCCTATAACTCACGTTTTTTGTGGTCTCCTTATCTGGTTTTTGTATCAGGGTAATGCTCGTCTCATAAAAGGAGTTTGGAAGCACCATCTCCTCTTCTATTTTTGGGAAGCATTTTTGAGAAAAATTAATTAATTGCTTTTTGGATATTTGGTGTAGTTCACCATGGAAGCTGTCTGATCCCAGGCTTTCATTTGTTGGGAGGTTACTAATCACTAACTCGATCTCCTTACTAGTAATAGGTGTGTTCAGATTTTCTATTTCATGATTTAGTCCTGGTAGGGGAGGGAGATTTATTCCAACCATGCCTTTTAGAATTTATGGGATAAGTTATTCATTTATCCATCGCGTAGGTGGAAAGTACAAACATAGAGACCAATAAAAGGAGCTTACAGTTTGTCCAGAGATCTTTTCTAAATAATAGATTTTATCAGAAGATTTTGTTTGTGAAAGAGAGTATGGGGTGTGGGAAAGGGCAGAGGGAGAAGGAGAAGCAGGCTCGCCACTCAGCAAAGAGTCCCAATGTGGGGCTTGATCCAGGACTCTGGGATCACAACCTGAGCTAAAGGTAGACAGTTAACTGACTGAGCCACCCAGGTGCACCTAATAATAAATTCTTTTTGAATAATTGATATGTTCCCATGGTTTAAATGTCAGCAAATCAAAAGAGAAAAAGTTAAGCGTCTCCTCCCCTATCTTCCAGCCATCCAGCTCCCGCTCGAGGGTAACTACTGTGAGTAATGTCTTCTGTCTCTTTCTGAAGACATTCTCTTCATGTCGTTCAGTAGCTTTTAACAGGCCCCAGGGGTGGAGCTCATCAGGACAACCTCTGACCTTCTAAGGGCACCTGACTGCAGCCATCAGGCAATGGGGTCAGGGAGGATGGGCAGCAGAGAGATTCTGAAAAAGATATCCCGGAGGGCTTGAGGATTATACTCAAGGATTATACCCACTTCCAGCCCCAGCCCTGGGTCTCGCCAGACAGGCGAAGTATTTACATGCGGGAATGGACATCATAATACAAGATTTCACTAGAGACGAAGGTCACATTCCTGGTACTTCCAGACAGACAGTGCCTTCCCCCAGAGGACCGAGACAGCAACAGTGGGTCTGCCGTGGCTGGGTGGGGCTTTAAGAAAGGTTACTGTCTTCATCCGTTCTGGGCTTCCTGTTCCTCATTTATGAAACCCCTAATCTGCGGGTTTAAACTTTTTTTTCCTTGAGCCCCTGTAGCAGTCTGAGGGAACCCACAGACTTCTTTAAATGCATGTGTGAAACATGCAGGATCATAAATGAAAACAATGACCCTGAAATATGGCAGTTTCCCCACGTAGTGGACCCTGAGTAGTCCCACCGGACAGAGACTCCTGCTCTGAGGAGGGCCACGGCCAGGTTCTGGCTCCCACAGGCTGCTCTACATCTTGGCACTGCTTGGGGCCTGGTGGTGTTCATTAGAAGACAGGGGGAAAGGGGCACCTGGGTGGCTCAGTGGGTTAGGCCTCTGCCTTTGGCTCAGGTCATGATCCCAGGGTCCTGGGATCGAGACCCACATCGGGTTCTCTGCTCAGTGGGGAGCCTGCTCCCTCCTCTCTCTCTCTCTCTCTGCCTGCCTCTCTGCTTACTTGTGATCTCTGTCAAATAAATAAATAAAATCTTAAAAAAAAAAAAAAAAAAGACAGGGGGAAAGATCCCTCTGAGGTGGCTTTGCAATGAGTCAAATGAACAATCCCTTTCTCCCCATAATTAGCTTCCCCTCTGTCCACACAGGTCTCTTTTAACTGAAGAGGACTAGGTTTCCAAAAGGTAGCAGCACTGTTCTGGGAAACAGAATCCCAGCCTGCTTGGGGCAGAGGGGACAGCAGCTGCCCTCACAGCCGGGCTTCTCTAGCCTGCTGGAGAATTTCGGAGTCGGCCTGCACAGGTCTTACGCTGTGTTACGGTCTCCATCCTGGTCACCGGAGTCTTAGCCTTGGAGAGGGATGGTGGCCTGCCAGGCTTCTGTTGCCGGTGTGTGGTGGGGCCCCTGGGTCTCACAGGTGCCTGTCTCAGGACTGGCCTGCCAGCAGATGCAGAAGAAAGTTAGGTTCCTGCCATTGCCCTTTTACCCTCTTCCTTCTAGTGTTGAGCATGGCACCCCTGGGAGGAGGTCGGTGTTTTAAGCAATGGAGTATTGGGTGGCCTAGGCCACATGTTTTCTTTGTGGATAATTTAACATCGGCTAAGACGACATCAAGGATGTGGTGCGCCTGCCGTGCGATGACTCCCAGTGGGCCAGCCTCCCTCCAGACGCCACAGCGCGGCCTTCAGTCGTCCCTCTGCTGGGAGCTCGGGGCTCTGTGCGCCGGGAGCTGCTGTTTCTGGTGTGTGTGTTCATGTGCGCTGCAGTCAGCACCTGACCTGTAATTGAAATGGCCGATTTTCAAAAATCTATTAGAAGCCAAAATTGCCTTCAGTAGGAGAGCATCAGAAGGGCCGGGTTCTCACGTGCGTTCTGCCGTGTGGGTACACGGGCTCCTTCAGAATCTGTGCCTCCAGGACCCAAACACAGTCTCTTAGGAAGACGTCTATCTGCCTATCATTCTTTCCACTACACGGCAAATCCTCCATTTCCTCTGTCTCCTGTGGGTCCTCTCTCCCACACAGAGATGTGTACACTCTTTAAGGCAAAGAGACAAAGAGGGAAAAAACCCACAAGTTTTATCCATCCATTTATTCCAAAATTATACATTGCACCTTTGGCCCTTGCTAGGTATGAGGCACTGTCCTGAGATAAACCGTAGTCAAGACGCGCACAGTCCCTCCTTCCGTGGTGTGTATAGCCTAGAAGGAAGAAATGGACAAGATATAAATAAACAAATGCACTAGGAGAGTACTGGGTGCCAGTGCTCTCCAGGTAAGTGGTCTTAGGATGTGAGAGTGTGACTCAGTGGTCACTCTCCACAGGGCGAACAGGGAATGCCTGCCACCCAGAGGAGTGGACTAGGGTCAGAAGATGTGGAGTCGGGGACATGGCATCAAGGCCTGACAGGATTGTGGGCAGGCCCGTGCCCGTCAGGTTTAAGGCACAGAGAGAAAGCCGGAAGGTGGGGTAGATGAGTGGCAGGAGCCAGATCACAGGACGTGATGTCCTCATTGAAGGTTTCCAAGCAAGTGACTGAAAAATTCCCTCCGACCCAATTAAATGACTCATAATTCCCATCAGGGGCACACAGTGGGGTTTACGTGGGGGACCTCAGCAGAGAACAGCAGAAGGTAGCTGGAGCCAGCTGGAGTTTGTGTGGCATTTCACTCGGTGCTCACTGCATGTCATTTCATCTAGACCCTACAACAGCCCCATGAGGGGAGCATTGTTACCGGCTGTTTATCCCCAAAAAAGCAGGGTGTGGGGGTGGAGTGATTCACCTGGCCGGAGGGCAGACCTGGGGTTCGAAACCCGCTGTGCAAGCTCCAAGCCCTGCTCCCTATACCTTCCCGGAAATGGACTCCACACAGCTTTTTTATTATTGTTGTCCATTTATTTTTATTACTTATTTTTTTTAAACCCATGACTGATTGATTTATTTAGTAGTCTCTACCCAAGTGGGGATCAAACTCATGATCCCACGGTCAGGAGTCTCCTGCTCCTTTGAGCCAGCTCGGTGCCCCAGACTACTTATCTAACAGATGTGAACACTACTGAGATGGAGTAGTTTTTCATGTGTCTATTTTTAAACTTCTAGTAAAAACATACAACATAAAATGTCATTTTAACCACTTTCAAGTGTACAGTTCAGCGGCATTAAGTACATTCACACTTTCTTGCAACTGTCACCACCAACTATTTCTAGAACTTTTTTGTCCTTATGGATGTGCCTAGTCTAGATATTTTATATAAGTAGAATCATCCAGTATTTGTCCTTTTTGCCTGGCTTCTTGGACTTAGCATACCATCTTTAGGGTCAGTTCATGAAGTAGCATACGTGGGAACATTATTCCTTCTTATGGTTGAATAAAGTCCCATCGTGCGTACATATCACATTTTGTCTGTCGATCTGTTGATGGGATTTCCACCTGGGGCAGCTTTTCACACAGAGACAGGACCTTACATCTACTCACTCCTGTTCTGAGGATGCTTTCTGATTCCTGGCAAATCTGTGTTTGTCCCAGGTTGGGGGTGACCCTCCACTGTGTGTGTGGTTAGAGGTGCTGCCGAGTTTAAGGTAACTAGCCTTGGTCTATTGAAAAAACTCAAGGGGGTGGTTTCTGGGTTACTCTATCCATTGAGCCCCCGACTCTTGATTTTGGCTCATGTCATGATCTCAGGGTCATGAGTTCAAGTCCCACCTGGGGCTGTGAAGTCAGCTTGTCCCTCTCCCTCAGCTCCTTCCCCAGTCACTCTCTTTCTCTCAAATACTTAAAACACACACACACACACACACACACACACACACAACTCAAGAGGAACACTGTAATTGTTCTTGTGCCAACAGCAGTTCTAATTAGGTTCTCCCACTGTCCGCTCTGTAGACAGAGTAGCAGAGAGGTCCACAGGGGTTATTTCTTTGTTTACTTCTAAGTGAAAGCATTTCCTGTAGATGGAAATTTAGCTCACCTTCGAAATTCTCCACAGTAGCCACCCAGAAGCCCCAAGTCTCTGCTGGGGGACCCTGGGCAGGCCATGTCTATCTGGCTTTGGTGTCTGCATCTAAAATGATATTAAACTTCTTCTAAGAGCTCATGTGTCTTTCCTAGACAGAGAGGTGAAGTTCGTTTCTAACTCTACTCTGGGTTCTTCCTTGCTACTTGTACATTAAGCTCATGCCTCTCTCCTTTTTTTTTTTTTAAAGATTTTATTTATTTATTTGACAGAGAGAGATCACAAGCAGGCAGAGAGAGAGGGGGAAGCAGGCTCCCTGCTGAACAGAGAGCCCGATGTGGGGCCCAATCCCAGGACCCTGGGATCATGACCTGAGCTGAAAGCAGAGGCTTTAACCCACTGAGCCACCCAGGCGCCCTGTGCCTCTCTCCTCTTTGAGAAGCTGCTGGTCAGTGTCACTTGTAGTAATCCCATATTCCGGTGATGAGATGACAAAGCCGACTCCCGGATGTTGGGCCCAGGGACTGCTGCTGTCCCCGCCCCTTGTACCCCCCCTCACTGGGGTGCAGCAAGACAAGGGGGTGCCCTTCCCTCCCAGCAGCCTTTGTCTGGATGCCTGGAAGTGCTGGGTGGCCTTGGGAAGTGTGATTTATATCTTCCTGGATGAACTGCCGCCTCTCTCATTGCCAGGAAATCAACGATGCTGGTGGCTACCTGTTTCCTCAGCTGCAGGACGGGAGAAAAGCCATGCTACCTCAATGTCCCCTGAGGCACTAGGCCACTCACGGCCAGTTTTCTCTTTCAGAGCCATAAATCTGAGAAATCCGGTGCTGCAGCAGGTGCTGGAGAGGAAGAGTGAAATCCTGTGTGTCCTGACCCAGAAGATAGTGACGACGCAGCCGTGTGTGATATCGGAGCACATTCAGATAGAGGAGAAGTGTGGCGGCATGGTGGGGATCCAGACCAAGACGGTGCAGGTGTGTGTGCCAGGGTGCAGGCACGGGCTCCATGGGCTCAGCAGCCTCTCGGGGCCCAGTCCTTGCGGCCGGGGGCAGGAGCCTCTTCAGGTGGTGTCTTCATTTGCCAGGACTCTTCTGCAGTGAGCTAACTGAAATCCAACTCAAACTGGCTTATACAAGAAATAATTTAGGGCTCATGTAACTGAAGCATTCAGGGTTGTCTGGCTTTGGTCACTGCTAGTTCGAGATTCAGAATTGCGGAAAACCACATGCACTGCCTTCCTTAGGGGTAGATCCCCACGCAGGTGGGCGTTCTCCCTGTGGTGCGGCTTTTGTCCAGCTTGCTGCCACCCCAGCGGAAAGTGTGCTCTGGGTTGGCTCTCGCTGGACCATCCCTGGTTGTAGCCATTCCTGAAGCAGACCCTCAGAATGGCCATGCAGGCTTCGTCAGGTGCCTACAAAAAAGAAAATGGGTCAAAGGAATACTGAATGCACAGGTAACCACCAGAGCCCCTCAGAGTCAGGGTCTCAGAATGATTACTTCGGGATCAACTGCCTTAAATCCTTTATAGATTGAGGGAAGGTGAAGAGCAGTATATGTGTCTCTATACACATAAACAGAAGCTTCTGGATTAAAATAGAGACAGTCCAATCAGGCTGACCCCTGAGCCAGTACTGAACTTCTGTGGAGCAAGAGGCTACCAATCCCAAACTGTTTCCTCCACAGCTTGCCATGTGCCTGATGTCCTATTCTTAGAGACTTGCTTCCTGGGGTAACTTGGCTTTTGCTAGAGGACCTGGGAAAGTTGTATCTGGAAGGAAATGGAGACAGAGGTCTGGTCTGGAGCTGGACTCTCTGTGGTGCAGTGATGAGGGGGATGCCCGACAGGAGAGAGCTTTGGCCAGCCCTGCCAGGGTTTCTGCCCATGGTGGCCCCCCGCACAGGCCTGGCACCTGCTGGCAATCAGGACGCTGCCTGTCCTCACACCAACCAGGATCAAGTCGCTAAATGGAGTCTCTGATCTCCAGTGTTGAGGCAACGATCTCCCTAGGCCATCATGGGAAGGGGTCATATTTTTGTTTGTTTGTTTGTTTTTTAAAGATTTTATTTATTTGACAGACAGAGATCACAAGCAGGCTGAGAGGCAGGCAGAGAGAGGAAGCAGGCTCCCCACTAGGCAGAGAGCCCAATGTGGGGCTCGATCCCAGGACCCTGGGACCACGACCTGAGCCGAAGGGAAGGGGTCATATTTGTAACAGTGTTGGGAGGAGAGAGCTGTAGTGCCTGACTGCTTGGCATTTCCTGGGCATCCCCCTCTCATCCTTACCTCTCCTCCCTCCTGCCCCCATTCTGGGTTTGTCGAACAGCACAGTGTGCTGTCCACTGAGTCTGGAATGATGCCCTTTTGGGGGCTTCTTGCTCTTAGCTAGGTTCTTCCAGTCAGGCTTTGACATTGGATTTTCATCATTGCCTGGGGTGTAAAAGTGGTTACCCTTATCCTCTGTGAGGCAAATGAGGAGTTATCTTGTTTATCTTCTTTATTCAGTACCAGAGACCTAGCCTCACTGTCTCCCACACTCTGGAATCTCACTTTTGGGTCCCCACAAAAATTTGCTCGTTTACTTCCCAGTATGTGCCCTACATCACGAAGCCCACAGGGATAAAATCCTTACCTCTCTGGCCAGCTTCTGTTTTTGCTGAATGCCTCTCATGCTCAAGGCCACAGCCAGGGGTGGGGGGTGGCGTGAGAGAAACCTGGGGTGGGGGGTCTGAGCACACAGGTGGCAGCGTGCGCTCTCACTCACAGGTGTCTGCAAAGGAGGACGGGAGCATCACCAAGGACACCAACGTGGTGCTGGAGATCCCGGCTCCCACCGCCATCGCCTATAGCGTCATCGAGCTGTACGTGAAACCGGATGGCCAGTTCGGTGAGTGCCGCCTCCGGCTCTGGGCATGAGAGGAAAGAGATGGGAAGTGTGGGGGTGTCCTGGGACAAGTGAGGAAGGTGGGCTGTGCACTGCTCGGCTGGTCCACAGGCCCTGACAGCACCTCCCAACTGGGTCCCGCCTCACACACTTACTTGGCTCCCCTGCTTCTCTGAATCTTTCCCCATCTGTCCCATCCTAGCAGCATAGCTAATGTGATCGTTTAAAAGTAAAACTTTGTGGCCATTTCACACACCTGCTTAAACACTTGTCTGAGGCTCCCTTTGTCACAAGAGAAAGCCTGCACTTCAGGTGTCTTGTGACCGAGCCTCAGCATTTGTCCGGCCCTCCTCCTAACCTGCTTTGTTGGTGCCGTCTGGCCAGTTAAGCCCGTCTGGGGACACTCCTCTCACTCTTTTCCTGGAGTTCCATGACTGCCTGCATGCCGCCTCTTTGCCTAACTAATTCCTACCGAAACATTAGGGAGTTCCTTAGACACTGCTACATCCAAGAAACCTTTTCTAGTTCTCTCTCTGGCTTCAGGGACCTACCTCCTCCCGCACCACCTGTTACCTCTGTCCCCACTCAAGATATACTTCTTGTCCAGGCCTGGACTGTATCCCTTCGTAGCACTGACTCCCAGCACAGTGCCCAACACTGAAAAGAATGAGGGAATTGGGGGGCGCCTGGGTGGCTCAGTGGGTTAAAGCCTCTGCCTTCGGCTCAGGTCATGATCCCAGGGTCCTGGGATCAAGCCCCACATCGGGCTTTCTGCTCAGCAGGGAGCCTGCTTTCTCCTCTCTCTCTGCCTGCCTTTCTGCCTACTTGTGATCTCGGTCAAATAAATAAATCTTAAAAAAAAGAATGAGGGAACTGGTAGTATCTCCCGGGGCCCATGCATATGTATGGGCAAGAGTGGTGCTGGTGCCAGAGATTCTGGAAATAGCAGTCAGCGGCCCTGGCCGGCTCTTGGCAGCATTTGAGATGATGTTAACAGTCACAGTGGCTGTCCTGGGGGAACTACTTTATTACCTGAGGGCTGGTTCACATTCATCTTTCTCAGAGCCTGGTGCAAAGGGCCAAGTGAGCCAGGCTGCTCTGGATGCCTGGTGAGTGTAGGTCATGAAGAGTGAATGATTGTTTCTGTCTTTAGACAGCTGTTTGATCTTTTATGTCATTTGTGGCCACAAGCAAATAAAAATATGTGCTAATCCTCATGCCTTCCACATTTTTATTCCGTAGCTTGTGCTGAAGTACACAAGTTATTAATTAAAAGCATAAAAAGAGCCCTAATTCACAAGTTCACTTACAGTTTTGGCTTATTAAGGATGTAATTATTACATAATAACTATTAACATAGTTGAGTTCTTAAATATGTAAATATGTAAGCAAATATTTATTTTAAAAAAACCTTTTATTGTGGAAAATGTCATACATCTTCCAAAAGCAGAGATAATAATATGAACTCCCCTGTACTTGCCATCCAGTTTTAAGAACTGGGGTGATTCATGTCTCGTCTGTAACTTTACCATCTCACTCCACCCCACTCAATTATTTCAAAACAAATTGTAGGCATTATATTGTTCTGTCTTTAAATATTTCAGTGTATCCAAAGGTAAGGCTGTTTTAAGACTAGTTTTAACTTCATATAGATTCATGCAGAATGTATTCATTTGTGTGTTTTTTTCACTCAACATGTTTGTAACTTTCATTCATACAATTGTGGAAGTCAAAAGTTCATTTTTTATTGTGTATTTACTAATGAGGAAAAGTTGACTTGAAAAATACAACCACATACCACTTACGTACTTATATTAACAACAATACTTTATTACCAGTTCAAATTTATTAATAGGATTTTTTTGTTACATATATGGTGAGTTGTGTAAGATCTTTTGTTAAAAAGAAAACCACAGGCCCCAAATGGTGTCCCTTTAAAATTTACTTAGTTGAATTTTTATTTAACAGTTTGTTCAAGTTAAGCTAAGAAAGTACTTCTGATGTCTGAAGGATTGCTTCCTGCCTTCTCAGAGAGGACACACTGGACAGCTTTGAGAACAATGATTTCTCCTGTAACTGTGGGAAGGGGCTGAGATTTCATCTAATAGCATAACGTGTAGGAAGTGGGTTTTGGGGCCAGAGTGCGTATGTTTCCCCGCCCCCTCTTCCCCTTAGGTAAAGCTGGGCCTGAGGTGTGCCAACAAGGCCCAGCTGACCCTGTGCCTGCCTGTCCTTTTCTCCCACATGACAGAATTCTGCCTTGTACGAGGGAAACACGGTGGCTTTGAGCTTGAGAGAAGTGGCTCAGTCTTCATGGACCCTCTGCCCTTTCAAGTCTGCCTTGTACAAGGGAAACACGGTGGCTTTGAGCTTGAGAGAAGTGGCTCGGTCTTCATGGACCCTCTGCCCTTTCAAGAGTTTGCATTTGGGGACATGCCAGATGCTGCACAAGGACCGTCTGCCCTGGATTGGCCGTTGAGTGTTTTAAAACAAGGTATTGCCAGCAGAGTGGGGTATACTGAGCTGATGGCTACTTGTACTGC
Organism: Mustela nigripes; assembly: GCF_022355385.1. Classification (NCBI taxonomy): domain Eukaryota; kingdom Metazoa; phylum Chordata; class Mammalia; order Carnivora; family Mustelidae; genus Mustela; species Mustela nigripes. The sequence continues at coordinate 50,666,178 of NC_081560.1, forward strand.
AAGCGGTGACAGGGCCTTCAAGAGACTTACTGGAGAACAGAGAGGATAGTGCCTCCAGGTCAGCCCAGTCCACTCAGCAGGATGCCCCTCAGGGGGATCGTAGGCATCCTCAGGTCTTAGGTGCTGTGTTTTGAGGAAGGGGTAGAAGATGGAGGACTAAGAGGGCATTTTCATTCATTTTAACCAAACTAGCCTTGCTATTAAAAATAGCTAGTCAGCAACAGAGAACACCCCACCATTCGCACCTGTTTCATTATTTTCCAGCCTTCACTGCCAGCACAGGCAAGGTTGTCGGCATTGCGAAATGCTCTCCTGGGGGCTCTTTCTGCACATGGTCTGAGCCCTGTGGTGCCTTGGCATCCGGGGGTGGGGGGTAGGTACCTGCCACTTGCCTGTGGCAGTTTTTATTCCTCTAGTGTGCTGTGTTTTAAAAAGTTGGCTTTTCTTGTGGTGGCATGGGCAAGGGCGGAGTGCAGGATATGGCAGAAGAGGAAATGGGCAGGGAAAAGGTGAAACAAATAATCAGGAAAGAGCTTGGCAAAAAGAGCCAGGAGCAGCTCAGAATATAGTCTGGCTGGGAGGGTAAGAAGATTCTTACCTGTGGGGCTTCGGTGAGTCCCAAACCAGAAGATGCTTCTGTTTCTGTAGCAGAAGTGCCAGTGTTGGAAGACATGGCAAGGAAGGCCATCTTAAGATGCAGCGTCCCCCATCTTATGCAGGGCTGCAGGCCCCTCCTCTGCTTCCTTGAGGCTGATGATTAGGTCCGACTCCCAGTTGCTGCTTCAACACTGCCACGGGCTAGAACACAGCAGAGCAGCCCCGCAGCCATGAACTGTGCTCCAGGGAAGTGATGAGACCATTCGTGGGCTGCAGCTTCCTTATGATTTCCTTTCCCATCATCCACCCTGTCAGCTGGCCATTCTAGTCAGCCTGGGATGACGTGGGATGGCTGGGCCTGTGAAGCAGGAGTAGGGTGCGGGGCAGCCTGGCCTTTGTGCTCTCAGACCCCAGCCCAACCCAGAAAGCTCTCATCTCTAGGCTGGGGTGGCAAAGACCCAGCTGTGTTCATAGGGAAGTTTTTGAATCTATCAGGGAATGATGGGACCTCTTCTGTCCACGGGGCCGACAGCTGTGCTGGGATTTGCCATCAGCAGAGGTGTGGTGCGTCGCGTATTAGTACGCATCCCTGCATGTAAAAGCTGTGGTTTATCAAATCTTGCTTGTAAAGCCCCACTGGGCTTAATTTACTAGAAGTGTTGCAGTGTCTTAAAAAAAAAAAAAAAGGATTTTAAGGAGAGGGCCTCAAGCATCCTGCAGATCCTGTGTGCCTGGTCCCCAGGATGGGTGAAGAATAAGGAGTGGGAAAAGTGAAATGGCTGTGTTTGCCATGAAAACAGGGTGCCAGAGTTGGAGAAGGAAGCATTAAATATTAAAGGATGAAATCTGCGTGTTATTAGAAGAAAGGACAAGGAAAATAATGGCTTTGGATTTGCTTGGCTGTGAAGCCCTGTAAAAGTACTGAAGGTTAGTAATTCCGCCTTGAATACCTGCTTCTATAGAGATCATGCTAAAGAGGAGTCTAAATAATTGATCAGACTTTTCTAGAAAATAGACTTAATGTTTAGGGAGGGAAGAGGGAAGTCTGAAGCAAATCTGGGTGGCCCTCTCTTTTCTGCCTCTTTTCATCCCCCTCCTTCTGGTTATTGAGAACACACCGGGCGGTAACTAGCTCGAGGTCCGGCTCAAGTTGCATGACTGGCCCCGCTCCTGGAAGTGTCTATGAGAACCGAGGACAGTGACTGCAGAAAGCCTGCTGTCCCTTGTTCCGTCATGAGGCTGGGTGCTCTCTGTTTTCACAGCCACTTTGCTCCTGGAGCAGAACTTCCGTCCCTTTGCAGAGCTGCCGGCACAGCAGCAGTCGGCGCTGAGCCACGTCCTCCAGGCCGTCCTGTCTGATGAAGAGCTACTCAGGGCCCTGGAGCAAGTGGTAAGAGCAGGGAGCTCGCAGGCTAGCGTTCCACCTAGGGTTGCAGAAGTGGACAGACTAGATCTCTTGGGATAAAGCCGTGAGCTGGGATAAGATTGTATATGAAATGTCCCCACCTCCTTTAAACCTTAAGCTGCTTCTTCTTCTTTTTTTTTTTTTTTTTCTTATTCCCAGGTCCTTAGTGTTCTAACTGAAAAAAGGTGCCTGATGTAAGGTGTCAAAGGGTAGATTGGTTCCCTAAGGGCTGTTGTAACAAGTTATTACAAACTCTGTGGCTTGGAACCACAGAAATTTATTCTGTTAGATTTGGGTCTGGAGGCCAGAAGTCTGGAGCTGGCATGTCAGCAGGGCCTTTCTTCACCCACAGGCTCAGGTGGAAAACACTACCTTGCCTCTTCCAGCTTTGGTGGCCCCTGATGCTCCTTGGCTTATGGCCACACTGCTCCATGTCTCCCCATGCCTCTATCCTGTGTCAGTGTCCTCCCCTTTTTCCATTAAAGGACACTCACCATTGGATACGGGGCCCACTCCAGTCCAGGAGCATCTCGTATTGAGATCCTTACCTTCATTATATCTTCAAAAACTCTTTCTCTTATTCCAAATAAGGTCATACTCTGGAGTTCTAGGTAAACCTATGTTTGAGGGGCCTCAATTCAACCCCACTACAAGGGGGCTATGTGGTAGAGTTCAATAAGTCAACCTACTCTACTTAGGATAGATTAAAAAGTAGGCCTTTGTATTTTTCTGTTTTGTAGCAGAAGGATTTTCTGGAGAGGTTGAGTTCCTTAACTATTAGTTGTACAAATGGTAAAGGACACACCAGCTGCCAACCTGCCAGACTTTGTGCTCCTTTGTTAAGAAGGCTGGGGCACTGTTAAGATGACTTAGTTTTTTGTTTTGTTTTGTTATTCTGTTATTCAGAGTTTTTGAACTCTGATTTTCTGATTCAATGCTTACTGGTTTCAGGGGACCATTCATGCTATTTTTCCCTCTTGCAACTGGACTGTGGCAAAAGAGCTTAGCTACCAGTGATGGAATCTGCAGTTGTAGAAACAGTCCAGCCATCCAGGAGATCTGGGTGTTCTGGAGGATCTGGAGCTCGCAGGATGGTGTGCTAGCCCAAGAACACAGATGTTTCAAAAAGCCCACCGACTCATACTTCCTAACATAGCTCCTTACAAGAGGGAAATGTCAGATCAGTATCCTTTGGAAAGAACATCAGCTGCCCTGTCAGGTGCGGGAGCAAGCTGCCCAGGTGGGGCCGGTGAGCTTTTCTATGAATGCATCTGATGTGGAGGTTTCGATGGAAGCGAGCTCGCTAGGTGGTGCTGAGCTGGCTGAGGTGGCCCTCCCTGGCACGGCCACCCACCTCCCAGTGGCCCAGTGTGGATGACTGATGCTGCCTTGCGCCCGGCTGGGAATGTGGTTGGTGGTTGGTGTGCCCAGGTTTAAAGCTGGAGAACCATGATGGGACAATGCTTTTATGTACCCCTCCTTAGTTCTGCTTATAGTCACCTGTTCCTGACAGAACCTGCCTTGTCCTGAAAGGTTCTATCCATAGTTCCTGCATCCCTCCTCCCTTCTCTGTGAAAGAATAGTACTGGGCAAGCCTGTTTACTTATGAAAGATTAGTGATTTCAAAACAGAAAAGAATACAGGGCTTTCTTTACTTGGGAGATAGTGGAAGGGTAAGCAGCAGCTTGTCGTGGGGCAGAGGCTCAGCTTGGCCTTTGGCTTTACTAGATCTTTCTCTTTTCTCTTCCCCCTGCAGTGTGAGGATGTGGTCAGTGGCCTGTCATCCCCACTGGCAACACTGGGGGAGCTGAAGCCCCCACAGCAGCAGGACCTCACAGCTTTCCTATGCTTGGTTGGGTACAGAGTGCAGGGTGGGTGTCCAGGCCTGGAGGATGCAGTCAGCAACCAGAAGCTCTTTTCTACAGCCTACTTCCTGGTCAGTGCACTAGCAGGTATGGAAAAAGAAAGAAATGCTGTTGTTACTTTGAAATTGCTTTGCTTACTGGAAGATTTGGTATATGGAAGAATTGGTACATGCTGTTCCCTCCCTTTCAGCAGTACAGGGACGGTAAGTGGCAAGCTGAGGAAGCTTTTATGACTGCTGTGAAAAACCACAGACTTGTGTGACACCAGTCTCCTCTCATGTCTCTCTCCCCCTCTGGGGAGAGCTGTCTACCGGCACACATCCTCAGCAACACAGGAAGGCATCTCCTCAAACATAGCCTGTGGTTCACTCTTGGGCTTTGACACTGCTGCGTGGCCATGGCTTTCATCTGGCACCTGCTCTCTCCCCTAGTGTTTTGGTACTTCTGATCCTCTTTGCAAACTTGTTGGCCACTTTGTGGACATTTGGGCAGGGAGAGTGTGGAGAGCATCCTGATACACTAGGATGCTGGGCCCAATAGCAACAAAACCCTCTACCCTGATCTTGAGATGGCTCTCCCAGGGGCACAGCCATGGAGTTATCACCTAACAGTGGACCCTGCCCTGCCATTCCTCTACCACTGCCATCCAGGATTCCCCATGCCAGAGGGGTTGCGATATCAGAAGGTAGCCATTCTGTGTGGGCTTTCATTTCCTTCAAGGAAAGGCAAGACCTGCCTGGCCCATCAGCCTTGATCCTTGTCTCCACAACTTTGCTTCCTGGTGATATTATTTGAGGTACTGATTTCAGGATGCATTTATGGTTCCTCCCCAGTGCCGGAGAAGAACAAAGGGCAAGGAGATCTTCAGTTTTTACAAAATTAGTCAGAGAGGATCCCTCTCTCAGGTTTAGATGCTCTCTATCTAAGTTATGGATAAAAGTTTTGGCTGGGACAGGACACAAGATAGAGGCCTGTGGAACATCACCAGAGAGCTTTTGCTCCTGAAGTTAACATCAGTGTTGTACTAGAGTTTTTAAATATAGTCATTCTATCAGGGGCTAATCTATTGCCCAGAGTGTTCCAGCATGTGGAGGGCATTTTCTTCACATACCTTATTACTTATTGAAATATTTCTATCAATTGGCTAGTTCAGTGATATGAAATATGCAGCATGTGTCTGACATCATGAATGTATCACACTGAAACCTTGCACACAGGGAGCCGCTGGGAGTTGACTCATAACATGAGACTTATTTGCTGTTCCTGAGCTGGAAGCTTGGGGTTAGTGGAATCTTGAAGTTTAGCTGAAAATAGTCAATTTCCGAACCCACCATGCCCTCTTGCATCTCTTTGAACTGTTATCTCATTTACATGTCAGTCACTGCGGAGGTCAGATCAGCTCTTTCATTGTAAAGCCCTTCCATTAGTGTTGCTCCTAATCCTCGGCCCTTCTGAGTTGCCCTTTTCTTTTTATGAAAACAGTCTTCTCTCTTTAGAACCTGGGGAAAATACTGGAATGGAAAATGGCCTCTCCTTGAGTCCTATCTGCAGATTTCTGAATAACACCAGTTACCAGCTTCACCATGTCTTTTAAAAATTGAGATAAAACTTACATCGTATTAGTTTAAGGTATACTATGATTCCATATTTGTATACATTGTAAAATGATCACAATATGTCTAGTTAATATCCATCACCATACATAGTTAAAATTTTTCTTATAGAATTTTTAACATTCTTAGCAACTTTCAAACACACAGTATAGCGTTGTAACTATAGACATCATGTTGTACATTACATGCTCATGATTTACTATAGTGGCTGCACTAATTTACATTCCTACCAACAGTGCACAAGGATTCCCTTTTCTCCATATCCTCACCAATGCTTGTTATTTCTCGTCTTTTTGAAAAATAGCCATTCTAACGGGTGTGAGGTAGTATCTCACTGCGATTCTGATCTGCATTTCTCTGAAGATTAGTACCATTAAGTCATTAAGTGCCTTTTCATGCAGATCCTCTGCTTATTTAAATCAAATGGTTTGGATTTTTTTGTTTCATTTTATTTTGCTATTGAGTTACATGAGCCCTTTTATATTTTGGACATTAACACTTTCTCAGAATTATCTTTGTAAATATTTTTTTCCCATTCAATAGGTTGCCATTTAATTTTTTTATTTCCTTTGCTGTGCAGAAGTTCTTTGGTTTGATGTAGTCCTACTTAATTTTGGTTTTGTTACCTTTGGTCTTAGTGATGATATTTTTGGATTTGACACCAAACGCAGTCTCAAGGAGCTTATTACCTTTGCTGTTTTCTTCTAGGATTTTTATGGTTTCAGGCTTATGTTCAAATCCTTGATCCATTTCGAGTTAATTTTTTTGTATGGTGTATAATAGTGATTCAGTTTCTTCCTTTATGGCTTTGGATATGGCTGTTCAGTTTTCCCAGTGCCGCTTACTGAAGAGATTATCCTCTCCCCATTGTGCATTTCTGGCTCTTTGTTGTAAATTAATGGTCCAAATGGGTTTAATTTCTGGGCTCTCTATTCTGTTCCATTGAGCTATATAGTCTGTTTTTATGCCAGTGTCATACTGTTTTCATTAGTACAGCTTTGTAATATAGTTTGAAATAAGATGATGTGATGCCTCCAGCTTTGATCTTCTTTCTCAAGATTGCCTTGGTTATTTGGGGTCTTTTGTGGTTCCATACATATTTTAGAATTCCATACATGTTTTTCTATTTCTGTAAAAAATGCCATTGGAATTTTGATAAAGATTGCATCTAATCTGTACATTGCTTTGGGTAGTATGGACATTAATATTACATTCATATTCTTCCAATTCACAAGCACAGACTATTTTTCCATTTATTTATATCTTCTTCAATTTCTTTCATCATTTTCCTGTAGTTTTCAGTGTAGAGGTCTTTTGCCTCCTTGATTAAATTTATTCCTAGTTATTTTATTTTTTTTGGATGTAATTACAAATGGAATTTTCTTAATTTCTTTTCTGATTATTAGTATATAGAAACAACAGTTTTGTATATTGATTTGTATTCTGTAACTTGTCTGAATTTATTCTAATAGTTTTTCTGGTGAAGTCTTTATTTTCTATGTATAGTACCATGTCATCTGTAAATAGTGACTGTCTTACTTCTTTCATTCCAGTTTTGATGTGTTTTATTTCCTCTTCTAGCCTAATTGCTCTGGGTAGGATTTCTAATACAATATTGAATAAAAGTGGTGAGAGTGGGCATCCTTGTCTTGTTTCTGATCTTAGAGGAAAAGCTTTCTGCTTTTCACCATTAATGATGTTAGCTGTGGGCTTGTCATATATAGCCTTTTCATGTCGAGGTGCATGACCCCTATACTTTATTGACAACTTTTTTTTTTGTTTTTTATCATAAATGGATGTTGAATTTTGTCAAATGCTTTTTCTGCATCTATTGAGATGATCATGATTCTTATCCTTCATTGTGTTACTGTGGTGTATCATGTTGATTGATTTGTGGAAGTTCAGCTATCCTTGCATTCCTGGAACTAATCCCATTTCATCATGGTGTATGAGCATTGTAATGTACCATTAAAGTCAGTTTGTGAATATTTTGTTGAGGACTTTTGCATCTGTGTTCATCAGGGATATTGGTCTGTCAATTTTCTTGTGGCTTCCTTGTCTAGTTTTGTTGTCATGGTAATACTGGCCTTGAAAAGGAGATTCCAAGAATTTGAAAAGGATTAGCATTAGTTTTTCTTTAGATTTTATTTTTATTTAAGTAAGCTTTATGTCCAGTGTGAGACTTGAACGCATGACCCTGAGATCAAGAGTCACATGCTCACCAACTGAGCCAGCCGGGTGCCCCAGTTACTTTTTCTTTTCTTTCCTTTTTTGGTGGGCAGCAAAGTAAGGTTTATTGAGTGACTTACTGAGTTGTAACAAAGTAATAGTATAATGCTCCCAAGGAGGGAGGGGACCCGAAGATGTTGCCCTAATTTTTCTTTAAATATTTCATAGCATTCACCCATGAAGCCATCTGGTTCTGGACTTTTGTTTGTTAGGAGGTTTTTCATTACTGATTCAGTTTTTCTATTTCTTCCTGATTTTGTCTTGGTCAGTTGTATGTTTGGAGGAATTCATCCATTTCTTCTAGCATGTCCAATTTGTTGGTGTGTAGATGCTCATAGTAGTTTCTCAAGATCCTTTTATGTCTGTGTTATCAGTTGTAATTTCTCTTTCATTTCTGATTGTATTTACTTGAGTATTTTATTTCTTGGTGAGTATAGCTAAAGGTTTATCAATTTTATCTTTTCAAAGAACCAGCTCTTAATCGTATTGGTCTTTCTAGTCTCTATTTCATTTATTTCCACTATGATCTTTTGTTACTTCCTTTTACTAAGTTTGGGCTAAGTTTATTATTCCCTTCCTAGTTCTTTCAGGTATAAATTTAGATGTATATTTGAGATTTTTCTTGTTTCTTAAGGGAAATTATTGCCATGAACTTCCCTCTTGAATTGCCTTTACTGCATCTAATGAGTTTCAGTATATTATATTTCCATTTTCATTTGTCCCTAGGTACCTTTTGAATTCTCCTTTGACTTCTAATTTCAATAATTTCACTTCTAATTGTTGATGTCTATACATTTGTGACTTTTCCAGTTTCTTCTGTTAATTGGTTTTAGTTTTATACTGCTGAAATCACACTGAGCATTTTTCCAATCACAGTCTTCTTAAATTTATTAAGACTTGTTTTGTGGCATAACATGTGATCTAACCGAGGGAATATTCTGTATATATCTGTTAAGTCCATCTTAATGTGTTAAGGCTGAGTGTTCCCTGATGATAATTTGTCTGGATGATCTATCTCTGATAAGTGGGGTATGATGTCTCTACTATTATTATATTGCTGTGTATTTCTCTCCTCAGTCTGTTAATGTTTACTTTATATATTTAGGTGCTCCTGTGTTGAATGCATAAATGTGTTATATTTTCTTGTTATACTGACCCATTTCTCATTATATAATGTACTTCTTTGTCTTATTACAGTTTTTGTTTTAAGGTCTATTTTGTTTAAATTTAGCTATGCCCCCTTTCTTTTGGTTTCCATTTAGATGGAATACCTTTTACCAACTTTCAGTCCTGTCTTGACATCTTAAGTGAGTCTCTTGTAGGCAGCATATAGATGGATCTTTAACTATTTTTCCCATTTAGCCACTCTATGTTTTTTGACTGGAGAATTTAGTCCATTTATATTTATATTTATAAATTTATATTAATTTAATAATAGGTATATACTTATTGCTATTAAAAATTATTGGGCGCCTGGGTGGCTCAGTGGATTAAAACCTCTGCCTTCGGCTCAGGTCATGATCCCAGGGTCCTGGGATTAAGTCCTGCATCGGGCTCTCTGCTCAGCAGGGATCCTGCTTCTCCATCTCTTTCTGCCTGCCTCTCTGCCTACTTGTGATCTCCATCTGTCAAATAAATAAATAAAATCTTTAAAAAAAATTATTTTGCAGCTGTTTTGTAGTTTTTTGTTCCTTCTCTTGCTCTCTTGATTTTCTATAGTTGTATGCTTACATTCTGTTCTCTATCTACTATAGGTTGTTGCTTTGCAGTTACCATGGATGCTTATATATAAAAACCTATTTTTATAAGTAATTTTTAAAAAGATTTTATTTGAGAGCAAGCGAGCAAGCACGAGCTGAGGGGAGGACAAAGGAAGAGAGAGGGAGAATCAGATTGCCCACTGAGCAGGGAGCACAAGGTGGGGTTCAATCCCAGAACCCTGGGATAATGACCTGAGCCAAAGGCAGATGCTTAAACAACTAAGCCACCCAGGCACCCTTATACCCCTATAATAGTCCATTTTAAGTTGGTAACAACTAAAGTTTGAATGCATTCTAAAAGCCCTACAGTCTTACTACCTCCTCCACCACATTTTAAGGTTTTGATGTCACAATTTATACCTTTATATCTTGTGTATGCCTTAACAAATTATTGTATAGTATTTTTACTACTATTTAGAATTACACATTTTTTCTTTTATTAACTTTAAAATTTTAATTGCAGTATAGTTAACATACAGCATTATGTTAGTTTCAGGTATCCAATATAGTGATCCAACAATTCTATACATATTACTCAGTGCTCATGATAAGTGTATTATTTAATACCCATCATCTATTTCACCCATCCTCCCATCCACCTCCCCTCTGGTAACCATCGGTTTGTTCTCTATGTTGAGAGTCTGTTTCTTGTGTTTTTTTTTTTTTTGTTGTTGTTGTTGTTCATTTGTTTTGTTTCTTAATTTCCACATGAGTGAAATTTTATGGTATTTGTTTTTCTCTGATAGACTTGTTTCACCTAGCATTATACTCCCTAGCAACATCCATGTACTCGTGCATGGCAAGATTTCATTCCTTTTTATGGCTAAGTAATATTCCATTGTGTGTGTATATGTGTGTGTGTATACATATCTCACATCTTCTCCATTCATTCATCTATCCATGGACACTTGGCTGCTTCTATAACTTGGCTATTGTAAATAACGCTGCAATAAATATAGGTTTGCATGTACCCCTCTGAATTACTGCTTTTGTATTCTTTAGGTAAATACCTATAGCGCAATTCCTGGATGTTAGGGTAATTCTATTTTTAACTTGTTGAGAAACCTCCATACTTTTTCCACACAGTGGCTGTACTGGTTTGCATTGCCAATAACAGTGCAGGAGGGTTCCGTTTTCTCCACATCCTTGCCAACACCCGTTGCTTCTTGTGTTGTTGATTTCAGCTGTTTTGACAGTCGTGAGGTGATATCTCTTTGTAGGTTTGATGTGCATTTACCTGATGATGAGCATCTTTTCATGTGTCTGTTGGTATCTTTGTCTTCTTTGGAGGAATGTCTATTCATGTCTTCTCATTTTTTTTTTTTTTAAAGATTTTATTTATTTATTTGACAGAGATCACAAGTAGGCAGAGAGGCAGGCAGAGAGAGAGAGGAGGAAGCAGGCTCCTTGCTGAGCAGAGAGCCCCATGCGGGGCTCCATCCCAGGACTCTGGGATCATGACCTGAGCTGAAGGCAGAGGTTTTAACCCACTGAGCCACCCAGGTGCCCCGTCTTCTCATAAAAAATGAGATTAATTGGATTGTTTTTTGGATGTTGAGATATAGTTCTGTATAAGTTTTGAATACTAACCCTTTAATAGAGAGGACAGTGCAAATATCTTCTCCATTGCTGCCTTTTTGTTTCCTTGCCTCAGAAGACATACCTAGAAAATAGTTGCTGTGCTCTTTTCTAGGATTTTCATGGTTTCCTGACTTATATTTAGCTTTTTAATCCATTTCGAGTGGTCCAGTTTCATTCTTTTGCATGTTGTTGCCCAGTTTTCCCAACACCATTTGTTGAAGAGATTGTCTTTTTCCCGTCGGATATTCTTTCCTGCTTTGTTGAGATTAACTGACCATATAATTGTGGGCTTATTTCTGGGTCTTCTCTTTTGGTCCAATGATCTATATGTCTGTTTTTGTACCAGGATCATCCTGTTTTGATTACTGCAGCTTTACAATATAATGAATTATATATATATGTAATATAATGAATAATAATGAATATAATATAATGAATTAATATCCAGAATTGTGATGCTTCCAGCTTTGCTTTGGTTTTTCAAGCCTGCCTTGGCTATAAGGAGTCTTTTGTGGTTCCACACAAATTTTAGGATTATTTGTTCTAGTTCTGTAAAAAGTGCTGTTGGAATTTTGATAGAGATAGCATTAAATATGTAGAATTGCTTTGGGTTGTGTAGATATATTAACAATATTTGTTTATCCAATACAAGCACACAAAATCTGTTCCTTTATATTGTCCTCAATTTTTTCATCAATATTTTATAGTTCTTAGAGTACAATCTTTTATCTTTTTGTTTACGTTTATTCCTAAGTATCTTATTATTTTTGATGTAACAATAAATGGGACTGTTTCCTTAATTTCTCTATCTGCTGCTTCATTATCGGTATATAGAAATGCAACAGGGGTGCCTGGATGGCTCACTTGGTTAAGTGTCTGTCTTTGGCTCAGGTCATGATCCCAAGGTCGTGGGACTGAGCCCCGCATCAGGCTCCCTACTCAGTGGGGAGCCTGCTTCTCCCTCTCCTGTCACTCCCCCTGCTATCAAATAAATAAAATCTTAAAAAAAAAAAAAAAAAAAAAAGGAAAGAAACGCAATGGGTATCTATAGATTGATTTTGTATCCTGCTACTTTACTGAATTTGTTTATCCATTTTAGCAGTTTTTCTATATATATAGTATGTCATCCGCAAAGAGTGAAAGTTTGTCTTCTTCCTTGCCAATTTGAATGCCTTTCATTTATGTTGTTGTTGTTGTCTGATTGCTGTGGCTAGGATTTCCAGTACTATGTTGAGTAAAAGTGCCAAGAGTGGACATCATTGTCTTATTCCTAACCTTAGGGGAAGGGCTCTCAGTTTGTCCCCACTGAGGATGATGTTAGCTGTGGGTTTTTTATAAATGGCCTATATTATGTTGTACTATGTTCCTTTATACCTACTTTATTGAGGGTTTTTGCCATGAATGGATGTTATACTTTGTCAAATGCTTTTTTCAGTGTCTATTGGAAATTATCATATGGTTCTTATCTTTGATCTTATTGATGTGATGTGTCATGTGATTGATTTACAAATATTGAATCACCCTTGCAATCCAGGAATAAATTCTTGGTCATGGTGAATGATTTTTTTAATGTATTATCGGATTCTGTTTGCTGGTATTTTGTCGAGGATATTCGCATTATGTTCATCAGAGATCTCGGCCTGTAGTTCTTGTTTTTTTGTGGTGTCTTTAATTTTGGTATCAGGCTAATACTGGTCTCATAGAATGAATTTGGAAGTTTTCCTTCCTTTCCTAGTTTTTGGAATAGTTTAAGAAGAATAGATAAAACTCTTCTTTAAATGTTTGGTATAATTTGCTTATGAAACTATCTGGTCTTGGAGTTTTGTTGGGAATTTTTAAATTATTGATTCAATTTTGTTGCTGGTAATTTCAAATTTTCTATTTCTTCCTGCTTCAGTTTTGGTCGGTTATGTTTCTAGGAATTTATCCATTTCTTCTAGGTTGTTCAGTTTGTTGGCATATAGTTTTTCATAATATTCTCTTACAGTTATATTTCTGTGGTGTTTATTTCTAATCTCTCTTTTGTGATTTTATTTATTTGGGTCCTTTCTTTTTTTTCTCCGTAAGTCTGGCTGGTTGACTTATCAATTTTATTGATTTTTTTTTTTTTTTTCCCAAAGAACCAGCTCCTTGTTTCATTGAGCTTTTCTATTTTTTCATTTCTATATCATTTATTTCTGCTCTAATCTTTATTACTTTCTTCCTTCTGCTGACTTTAGGTTTTGTTTGTTCTTTTTCTAGCTCCTTTAGGTGTAAGATTAGGTTGTTTGACATTTTTCTTCTTGAGGTAGGCCTGTTTTCCTACATACTTTCCTCTTAGGAGCACTTTTGCTGCATCAAAGTTTTTAGGGACTATTATGTTTTCAGTTTCATTTGTTTCCAACCAAGTACTTATTTCTTTTCCTGGTTGACCCATTGATGATTTAGTAGAATGTTATTTAACCTCCTTGTATTTGTGGTCTTTCCAGATGTTTTTCTTGTTGACTTCTAATTTCATAATGTTGTAGTCAGAAAAGATGCATGGTGTGAATTTGATCTTTTTAAATTTGTTTCAAAGGTTTGTTCTGTGGCCTAATACATGATCTGTTCTGGAGAATGTTCAATGTGCACTTGAAGAGAATACACTTTCTTTAGGAGGGTATATTCTGAATATATGTTAAATCCATCGGGTCCATTGTGTCTCTCAAAGCCACTGTTTTTTGTTGTTGTTGTTGTTGTTGATTTTCTGTTTGGATGATCTGTCCTTTGATGTGTGGGGATTAAAGTCCCCTACTATTATTATAGATTATTTCCCTATTTTGTTGTTACTGTTTTATGTATTTGAGTGTCCCCATGTTGACTGCATAAGTATTTCCAATTGTTATATCTTCTTGTTGTATCATTTCTTTTATTATTACATAGTGGTCTTCTGTCTATTGTTATAGCTTTTGTTTTAAAGTCTTCTGTCCAATATAAGTGTTGCAACTCCAGCTTTCTTTTGACATCCATTTGCATGATCAATGTTTCTCTATCCCCTCAGTTTCACTTGGCAGGTGTTTTTATGTCTAAAATGACTCTTCTTGTAGGCAGCATATAGATGGGTCTTGTTTTTTTTAATCTGTCATTTTATGTCTTTTGCTTGGAAAATGTAGTCCTTTTTTCATTCCAAGGTATGTATTTGTCTTTTTCTAAAGACAGGTAGGGCAGAGAGGGAGAGAATCTTAAGCAGGTTCCACACCCAGCACTGAGCCTGACTTGGGCCTTGATGTCAGGACCCTGAGGTCATGACCTGAACCAAAATCAAGAACTGAATGCTTATGGAGTACCTGGGTGGCTCAGTCGTTAAGTGTCTGCCCTCAGCTCAGGTCGTGATCCCAGGGTCCTGGGATCAAGCCCCACATCGGGCTCTCTGCTCAATAGGAAGCCTGCTTCTCCCTCTCCCACTCCCCCTGCTTGTGTTCCCTCTCTCAGTGAATCTCTCTCTCTGTCAAATAAATAAATAAAATCTTAAAAAAAAAAAAAAGCCACTTAACTGAACTACCCAGGTGGAAACCTCATTCCAAAATATTATTGATAGACATGTACTTATTGCCATATATATGTATTTATGTATATATAAATGCATATGTAAATGTAATCATATAGGTATATATGTGTTTATGTATACGTGTGTGTATATATATATATATTTTAACTTGCTGTGCAGTTTCTGGACATTTTCTCTGATCCTCTCATCTTTTATGATTTGCTGGTTTTCATTAGTGATATATTTGGATTTTTAAAAAATTCTTTGCATATTCATTAGTGGTTTTTGATTTGTGGCATAACATCTTCTGCATAGTCTATATTAAATTGATGGTTGTTTATGTGTGAACCCATTCTTTATTCCTCCTATCCCCGTGTTTTAGGTATATGGTGTCATATTTTACATCCTTTATTTTGTGAGTTCCTTGACTGATTTTTTTAAAGATTATATTTATTTATTCATGAGGGACAGAGAGAGGCAGAGTGAGAAGCAGACTCCCTAAGGAACAAGGAGCCCAATGTGGGATTTGATCCCAGGACCCCAGGATCAGGACCTGAGCCAAAGGCAGGTGCTTAATTAACCATCTGAGCCATCCAGGCACTAAGCCCTGACTGATTTTTCACAAAAATATTCAATTTTAGTGCTTTTTGTGTTTTCTACCTTCATACTATAATTTTTGGTCTTTCTTTTCCACTTAGAGTTCCCTTTAATATTTCTTGCAGGCTTTAATCGTTGTGAGCTCTTTATAGTTTTTGTTTGGGAAACTCTTATCTCCTTCTACTCTGAATATTAGCCTTGGTAGACAGAGTATTCTTGGATGCCATTTTTCCCATTCAGCACTTTGAATATATCATGGTGTACTTCTTTCTGGCTTGGAAAGTTTATGCTGAAAAATCCACTGACAGCTAATTTATGGGGTTTTCTTTGTATATGACACTCTTCCTTGTCTTACCACTTTTAATACATTTTCATTATCACTGTTTTTATTTTTTAATTACAATATGTCTTTGTGTAAATCTGCTTTTTTGGGGTTTCTCTGTGCCTCCTAGATATGTTACCTTCCCTGGTTTAGGAAAGTTTCCAGCTATTTCTTCAAATAACTTCTCTGCCCCCTTGTCTCTTTCTTCGGATTCAAAAACACGAACATTATATTTGATGGAGTCACTGCGTTCCCTATTGCAGGATTCTTTTTTTCCCCCCTATTTTGTTCAACTTGATTACTCTGTCTTCTAGGTCATTAATTCCTGTACTTCTAGCCTGCTGTTTATTCCATAAAGCACATTTCTCACTTTATTGGGCTCTTTATCTCTGCTATGTTATTCCTTCGGTGTTAATGGTCTCACTGATGTGCTTCACTCTTTTCTCAAGTCCAGTGCATATTCCTTTGATCACTGCTTTAAATTCTTTATTAGGCATGCTATTATATCTGTTTCACTTTGATCTCTGGCCATAGCCATGTCTTGTTTTTTCATTTTGGACAGATTCTCTGTTTCTGTGTCAGTAAAGTTAGTTCTGTCTCCTATAGCTGAGGGTAATGATTTTATGAAGAAGAGGTCCTACATATAGTTGCTACAGTATTTTGTGTCCTGTTTCCCAGGACCCAGCACTTCTGGGAGTATCTCCAATGTGTCCTGGTGTCTTTATCCTTCAGACTAGTCATTTGCCTGTTGTGGGCAGGGTTTGGTCTCTGGTTTGTATGTGGCACATTTTACCTAGGTGTGCTCTTGTCTGCATATAATGAGATCTCTCACTGCTGCCATGGGAACTGAGGCCTCCAAACTTGCAGATCAGGAGATGCGGTGTTGGCAGGAGTTTGGGGCAGTCTTCTTGGGGAGGGGCCTACTCTCCTGAGACCGAGGCAAGCATGAATGGAAAGGGCAATTCTTCCAGACCACAGGGCTTGGTGTAAGTGAATTAAGACCATGTGTTTGCATTATGTCGGCTCCCACAGATGGCCAGTTTCTATACTCTTGGAGGGGGTCTCTCCACGAACCCTGTCTCTCTGATGAGCAAGCAACCTCTCCACTATGTGCTCTAGGTACTCTTCACATTCCTGTCTCCAGGCTCTATGTTCACAGGCTGTTTGCAGCTGCCCTTGGAGAGAAGACAGGCAATGTCCTCCAAGCTCTCCTAGAGCCAAGCATGGTAACCTTTAAAACTCCCAGCTTTCAGCACCACTGGTTGCATGGAGTCACAAAATATGAGCCCTTCTGCTTTCCAAGCCAATTGTTATGGGGATTTGTTTTCCCTGTGCGTTCTCCTGTATGCTAGTATATCTTTTGCCCTTCTCTGTGACCATGGCTCCCTTCACACTGCTTTTGCCATATCCATTTCTCTCCGAAGCCACATCTCTGTTCTTTCTACCTTGATTGCTGTGGCCTCTTCTCTACCTTTATTTGTGGAGTTTTTTTCTGCCAGTCTTCAGATAGATTTCTGAGGAATTTAGGATGATATGATAGTTACCTAATTATATTTGTGGAATGAGGCAAACCTTGGGTCCTCCTATTCAGCTGCGATCTTCCCCTCCTTCTACAAGTAGGCCTCTATCACAGAAAGACTAGGGGGGTAGTAGTCAGTCAAGAACTGTCTCTCCATTTGTTACAGTCCCATAGGGCCCAGGCTCTCAAGCGTGCTAGCCACCAGAGCCAAGTGATCAAGAGGTATTCACTGGCTGGCAGCCATAAAAACTAGAGCATCAGACTTGTGTAATAGCATCCCTCCAAGAGATACTGTTCCTTTGGAGTGTGGCAGAGGAAGGATGCAAATATGGTAAGCACTGGCCGCCATCCTCACAGTGTACTCCAGCAGGCTCCTTGATCTTTTGAGAGGTCTGCCCTCCAGATTGCTGCTTTAAGATAACAAATCTCTTTCTCAGAGAATCTGGACACCTTTCAAAGGGCTGACTTTTTGCAGATAGGTTCATGGGCAAGACATTTAAGAACCATTTCTCAGCTTGTTACAGCCTTGTGGATCTCAAGAACATGAGCTCCATTGGCTTTCAAAGCTAGATATCTGGGGAGCTGGTCTCTCCAGTGCCTGTCTTAAAAATGTGGGGTTCAAACTCTTTGCTCTTCAGAGAGAAGCTTTTTAGTTCCCTTCCTATTGTGGGTCACTGTGCCCAGGGTGGGGTTTATAGTGAGATTGTGTCTCAGCCTTTCCTACTTGCTTAGATGTCAGTTTTATTTGCCAGATGTGTAGAAGGTGCTCTGGTAGTTTTGTTTTCCAAGGCAATTGTTCTGTATGTAGCTGGAAGTGAATTCAGGATCTTCCAACATTTCCACTTTGAACCGGCCTCTTCATGCTTGACTTGTTTAAAGCAGTTCAACCCCAGCATCTTGCCTGTCTCTTTCTCAACACCACCTCAACCACTTAGTGACCTTAAGCACGAACTCCCTTGGTGTCATTTGTAAAACAGAGTCATAATATGGAAGAGTGTTGAGGTAGGAGAAAATAATCATCTGTGCCTGCAGGAGATTAATGTAGTAAAATTATTTGGTAATCTCTATAAAGCAGATGCTGTTACTTCATCTTTGTAGATGATGATTATTACATGGAACTCAGGAGCCACCTGAAAAGTGAGGGAATGGAAGCATGAACAATGGGGGTGATGTGTGACAGTGGTTCAGCTAGGACTTCATGTCCCAGGTGACTTTGTCATTGCTCTTCCAGTGCTGTGATCCTTCCACCAGGGGACACGTCCCAGCTTCATCTTCCTGACTGGGGATAAGGGCCTCCTTGATAATTTGTTGACTGTGGACCTTTTCTGTGGGCAAATGCACACACACACAATATTTAAATGAAATTTTAGGGGATTCTCAAGCAGGATCATTCCCTGGAGCTGCCTCATCCTCCTAGCAGCCTTCCTTCCTTGGGAATAGGCTATGTTGCATTGTACTCTGCTGGATCAGAACCTCAGTGGCATGCTTTTTATAAAAGACAGGTTCTTGAGTGGTTCCTGGGCCAGATGATATAGCAGGTGACACTCTCCTCTCTTTTGCCTTCTCAGTTCAAAGGTTATACCCTGAGGGATTTGGTTGTTTTGGAAACTGCATCTGTTTTATCCTGGTTGGTATTTAAAATCTATTTTGAATAACACTGACTTGGATTCCCTTTCCCTGAGACTTGGCAGGGCCCTTCTGGTGCAGCTCTCCACCAACTACTTCTGTCACTGGTGTCCCTTGTGTTGAACTAGTGGTGGGCTGGGGGGTTCTGCAGTGCTACTCCTTAGTCCACCCACATTGCATTCTTCTCCCCAAAATGACTAACGACCCAAGTGGAAACCTTTATATTTTACCCTGTTCTCTGAATCTGCAAAAACCAAACTATGGTTGGTCAAAGGAGGAAACATGCTCATAGAGGTATACTCAAAGTCACACCCCAAATTTGTAGCAGAATCGAACACAGCTCTTGTCACCAAATCCTAGCTTATATATATATATATATATATATATATATATATATATATATATATATATATATAT
>NC_081560.1:50685223-50735960 GCF_022355385.1 Mustela nigripes
TTTTTTTTTTAATTCAGCTAGATTCAGTTTAGATGATCCCAGTTTTGTTGGCAACATCCAAAGCTTCATAGTCAGGAGCCAGTTGAACATATGCCACCTTCTTTCCCTGGGGTCTGATCAGGGTTTTGCCCTTAGTCATGTCAACGTCAAAGAGCTTCACAGCCTGCTTGATTGGGTGCTTGTTGGCCTTGATATCCACAGTGAACATAAGTATGTTGTCTTCTGTTTTTTTCATGGCTGACTTGGTAATCAGGGGAACTTGATGATGGCATAGTGGTAAAGCTCGTTTCTCCTGGGGTGCACTCTTTTGAAGATATTTGGGCTGTCAAAAAGTAGATGACATGTGGAGTTGCCTGAGTGGCTCAGTCAGGTGTCTGGGTTCAAGTCCTATGTCAGGCTTCCTGCTTAGCAGGGAGTCTGCTTCTCCCTCTCTCTCCCCCTCTCAAATGAATAAATAAAATCTTAAAAAAAAAAAAAAAAGATGTATTTCAGCACTGCTTTCTTGGCCTTCAAAGCCTTTGCTTTGACTTTGGGAGGGACAGGGGCTTCCTTCTTTCCTTTGTGAAAAGATAGGTTCTACTTTACAATATGATTTCCTTTTTCTAGAGTCTGTACAGTTCTTGATTGGCAAACTGAAATGTCAAGGACTATCCTCTAGAGAACACAGAGCTCGTTACTTTATTCCAACATCTATTTTCTAAAAGGCTTTTGCTGCCTGTTTAGCACCATTCATTCATTATTCAGTGATTACTGAGCATGTCCTCTGTTGGGAAAGCACTAAAGTATAAATTAGATACAATTCAGGGGCTGATCTGTTCCCATGGATTTTTTGGTTTTGTTTTTTTGGACACTGACTGATTCTTGTCTCCTGCAGAAATGCCAGATAATGCAGCAGCTCTGCTGGGTGCTTGCTGTAAACTCCAGATTATTCCTTCGCTGTGTCACTTGGTAAGGAACCTTTCAGTGGGGATGGGCACTAACAACTGATAAAACACCTTTAGGATTTTTCATCTACAGTAGCCCCTCAAAATGGGTTAAACCAAGTGTTATTACTAACCTGACTTTTTTTTATATACCATCCACATCACACCAGACATCCTACCCTATAGGAAGACTGAGGCTGAGAGAAAAGCATTTGTACAAAGATCTTGCTTGCAGAGCTCTCTCATTAGATTCTAAATCTCAAGCTTTTCCCACTGTTTGGAGACCGAATTTTGGCTAAGGTTTGGTTGCAACTTTGCAGGGAAGGGGCCTGACACCCTGTTAGTTGCAATGGCAGTGCTAGGGCTAGACTGATTTGATTCAGCTCTATGTTCTAAAGAAATTTCATGGCAAGAGCAAGAGTTAGGTGATGATGACCATAACCCTAGCAAGTCAAGATTAAGCTTTTCCTTTTTAAATTACAAACGGGGTCATTAATAGAAGGAGCCATGAGGCGTCCAGATGGGCAGATGTTGTTCAGCCTGGGGCAGGGTAGCTGAGCACACCTGGCTGGGTTAATTACCAATAGCCCAGACCAATTTGCTCTGTAGGCTCAAAAGAGCAAAGCTCAGAGCTCTGCTCCCAGATCTAGGAAGCAGGCATCAAGATTAAATGCCTGGCCAGGATCTTGAAATTTGTTACCCATCCACTAATACCACTAATACTAGTGCCTTAGGTATTTCTGTGTAGAGCAAAGACCTCTGAATAAGGAGCAGTTTGGAACCTATTCACAAATGAAAGTTGTTTCTACCCACCAGAGGAATGCTGGGTTCTTATACTTTCTTTGACCACTAAAACTGAACTACTTGGAAACATGCCAGCATGTATGTTCTGGAGCCAGCTGTGGGTCAAGTCTGGTGGTATAGTTGGGATATAGAGACAATAAGTACCATTACCTGTGTGTGGTCATTAGGATGACAGTAGGTGAGTGCTTAGCATTTCCCAGATTACCCTTAGTAAGATTTACAAAATTACCAAAATATCGCAAGAACACATTAGCTAATTCCCTTTCCCAACGAACTCACACTTGTCATCTTCCTTGCAGTCAGCATTAGATTTGATCTTCGTGTTCCTTCCAAGTTCTTCTTTGTTGGTCCTAGAGTAGCCAGGAGGACACCTTTGGAGTTCCAGGATAACTGGTATTCTACACTGACACAAAACAACCCACCCATAGAGTCGTTTGCTTTTCCAGGGCTGCTTAACATAGACAAAGAAAACATTTTCCTTTAAACAATTTCCTGGGCATCTTCACATAATCTGCCCTAGATAGGCTCCTGCCTCCTGAAGGAATTTGGGTGTCAAATGTACCTGCATCCCTATGTTCTCTTGTCTGGTGGCCAGAGTAACTTCGAGAGCCTTTCAGAAAAACTTATAGAATAGCATCAGGTAGAATCATCAGTGGAGGCTGTTAATTTTGCCCCACCACCCTTTGCGTGACTATAAGTGCCTGTGGGCACGTGGGGCTGGCAGCTGTTCAGAGAAGGAACCTGGATGCTGCCCAGACTGCAGACACACAGTCTGCTGTGGGCCGCCTGTGCTAGTGGAGCTCATTCTTTAATTACTGGGATGTGATTCTTCTACCAGATAGCAGGCCTAATCCACTTTCTAAAGCAAAACTGAGAGTTTCTGATCTTGGCCAAAGGCTGGTAGAAAGCCTGTGGTAACACTGTGTGAGTGGTAGTTGGTAAATCTACATGGTGTAGACCCATAAGGTTAAGTATTTTTATAGTCAAGTGACTGCTGCCCTTCAGGGCAAGCTTTTAGTAAGGTTAGCATTGCTTTGGACATTTTTGGAAATCTTTTGGATTCCCTTCAGATTCAGTTGAAATTCATACATACTTTATAATTACTGACAATTAAAAAAAAATAAGTAAACCTATAAAGATTAGCCAATTTGATTTTTACCAGGCATTCAAAACCAGATGAGATTAATGTAGAGAGTACAACTGAAAAAAAAAAAAGTGTCACAAAATTTCAAATGTTCTGAAAACTTGCAATTAGTGTAGCATCTGAAGTGGCCTCTCTGAAGAGCTAACATTCATTCAACACATTGAGGGCCCTGGGCTCCTAAAAAGCTTAGGTTTTAGAAAACAGAATAAACAGTTACTGTCAAGAGGACAGTTTCAGAAATACAGTAGGGTAATAGTGGCTGGGATATGGGGGTAGAAGGGAGAGTAGGAAAGACCTTTCTGAAGAGGCACTGCAGAAGACAATGAGAGATGAGAAAAAGGGTTTACATGGAACTCTAGAGGGAGTGTCCCAGGTAGGAATAGCAAGGGCAAAGGTTCTTTAGGCAGGAAGCATTACTAAACAGTGGTACCTACCCTTTTGAGGAGATCAAGCAACTATTTAAGAAATAAAAAGAAAAATCAAACCATACATACTGTTTCTATGGGAAAGTTACATTCTGAAGTTTCTCATCTCCTGAAGTTAAGGGATCGAGAAGGTAAAATTCAGAATGGAGATTCAGTCAGAACTCCAGGCAAATTGGAAAAATCAGATGTAAGGTCCTGGACTGGGAGAAATAGCTCTTGTTACATCTTAAGGGTTTTTCTGCACCACTTGGGGAATTTAAAGAACAATAACAATTTAATTTTTCCCCATAATCATCTAGAAGTACATTATTATTTAGCTATGTGGATTGTCTGTAACATTTTTAAGTGAATTTGCTTAAATGTGTCATTTCAGCTCCGTGCTCTCTCTGATGATGGAATATCTGATCTTGAAAACCCAGACTTGGCTCCTCTGAAGGATATGGAAAGGTTTATGATTGTGCAGCGTTTGTTTGCCTCAGCTGACATGAACCTGGAGAGACTGCAGTCATCTGTTAAAGTTGTCACCCAGAAGGACCCTAACATTTTCCCACTAATTCTTTATATAAGCCTAAATGGACTCTGTGCTTTAAGCAGAGCACATTAATAGCATCATATGTGAATTACAAATATGTATTATCAGCCAAGGCTGGGTATTTTCCAGCATTGTTAAGATACTACTGAGTTTAGCCATTAGGTACTCTATAAACAGTTTTTCATAAAAGGCCTATGCTGGTGACCCTGTGTCTAAATTAGATTCTAGCATCTGAAGAGCTAGAGGATGGTTGAGAATTCTAAGCCAGTGTACAGATTTTTTTCACAGAAAAAATGGGTCCATTTATTTCTTTCTGCTATACAAAAACAGCTGAATATGACACTTTGATCCAAAAATTAATTTTAAGTCGTGAATGCTATAGGAAGACAATTAATAGAAGAGTCTGTGTTATAGATGTGTTGATTGACAAATGAACTGTAAATGCCATTATAGTACATATACTCTGCTAAACAAAATTACACTATTCTAGTAGCAGGACCCCCTTCCTTAGGGGTCTAGCTATAGACATTTTTGTATGCATTTTTTTTTTTTTTTTGTATTGCATTTTTTTTTGTATGCTATGTCTAGAACAATGCTGATTTCTCATGCATTCTCGATTTTTAATTTATAAAATACTATATACTGTATCAAAGGGAACTGTGTATATTTTACATTCTGTTTGAAATTCTTCTATAAATAACTTGGAGTGTTTCTCTAGTGCCTCTGATTCCATTGCCACCAACTACTGGGGACCTGAAACCACTTTTCCTTAGCAAAAAGTAGCTAAGACTTCCTCTTAGAATTAGTCTTACCTTAGGAGCAGGGAGGATAGAAGTAGCAGTTGTTGAAAGATAAATGTGTTACTCAGCACATTTTTTTTTAACCTCAACATCGTCTATTTCTCTTTTCTGCTCTTCAGATTTTAATGAGCATTAACATGGAAGAAATGAAACAAAATAACCCTTTCATCACCTCAAAAATAAGACTAAATCTTATGGAAATACTTCCAATACATGAAAAAAAAGGAGAGTTGTACACTGTGTGGCAACAACAGAAAAAGCACCTTATAACTAACTGGAAAGGAATCTGCCAAAGTGAATAGTTGTGCTACAACAGTGGCACTATACATGCCTTTTTGTCTTTCTGAAATAAGTTTTATAAACAAAAAAATTGATGGCAGATTTTCTAAGAACCTACTTGTGTAAACATATAGCTACACATGTATCACAAGGCAGTGGGAAGCTCCTTTAAGAGTCTAAAAGAAACTGGACTGTGATTCCTTTGAGGAGAGGATTTAGAAGTTGGGACAAGAGGCTGGGGTGTTACCCTTCTATTCCTGATATAATTTTGTATATATTAACCTCTTAAAAAAGCAACCAACCAAAGCCAAGCCAAACCAAAAAAATCCAAAAGCAACAGAAACTAAAAGATCAGCTTCAGGCAGAAAGAAAAAAGGCCATCCCAGCACATGCCAAAAAGTTTGAGTTACATCAAATAAACAACTAAGGCATTTGGCCATTTCTACAACTATCAGCTAGTTACCCTGTTGGACTGTGTCTTAAAAATTTGGAATTAAGGGTGCCCTCTGCTCAGGTCATGATCCCAGGGTCTTGGGATCGAGCCCCTCATCAGGCTCCCTACTCAGCAGGAAGCCTGCTTCTCCCTCTGCCACTCCCCCTGCTTGTGTTCCCTCTCTCACTGTGTCTTTCTCTAACAAATAAATAAAATCTTTTTTAAAAATTTGCAATTAAAAAGGATGTAGCCATATGCTGCTACAGGTCTCCCCAGCCTCCCAGTTACTGCCACGCCTTAGCAGACCGCACTGTGACATGGTGGGCAAAGTAGTGCTGGGCATGCTCGAGTGGGCTTCCAAAAGGCTCTTCTAAGTAACTAGTATCTTCATCACTACATACAATGAACTAGTATCCTTATCACCACATACAATTAATTGTAAATGTACATTTACATTTGTAAGCAAATTCTGGTAGACCAGATACCTAGAAAACAGAGTATTTTCCAGAACAACAGAAGTGGAAAGCCACCTTCACTCAAATGTTTCCATGACCACTCGTCTTTTGCCAAGTGGATGCAGGAAGAGGCAAGAAGCACTTCTGTTAGGGTCCCTCAGGTGTCCATGATCTAATAATCCCTAGAACCTGGAATTGTGAACATGTGAACATGTTACCTTATGTACCAAGAAGGGACTTTACAGATGTTCTACAGGTGACAGATCCTGAGACAGAGATTATCCTGGATTATCTGGGTGGGTCCTTAGAGGGCAGAAGAGTCAGAGACCTGGCCAAAGAAAATGTAGGAAAGATGAGGCACAGGAAAGATTTAGTGCTGTTGCTGACTCTGAGACAGAGAGAGGTCATTTCAAGAACAAGAGACATGTGACAGTCAGTAAGAAAGGGGGGACCTCAGTTCTACAGTAGCATGGAACTGCAATCTGCCGCCAACGTGCAAGAGCCTGAAAGAAGGTTCTCTCTCCAGCATTGAGAGCCAGAGCAGGCCCTGGGAAAGGTCTCAATTTCAGTTAGGTGGGACCTGCGTTGCATTTTCAACCTGCAGATCTGAGTTTGTATTTAAAGCTGTGAAGTTGGGACACCTGGGTGGCTCAGTTGGTTAAGCATCTGCCTTTGCCTCAGGTCATGATCCCAGGGTCCTGGGATTGAATGTCTGTATTCAGCTCCCTGCTCAGTGGTGAGCCTGCTTCTCTCTCTGCCTGCTGCCTCCCCTGCTTGTGCTTTTTTTTCTCTCTCTCTCTCTCACAAATAAATAAAATCCTTAAATTTAAAAAAAAGCTACAAAGTTTGTGGCAGTTTTTTACTGTAGTGAGAGAAAATGGACAGTACAAGATGAAAGCGAATAATCTAAAACTGATTCTTTGGGAGACATGAGAAGTACACTAGACTAGCAATTTCTGAAGTACTGGGCATGGAATCCCAGAAACTTAGCTTGAGAAAGAGTTGCAAGAATACCTTTTCTGGACATCGGCTTCCCGCACTCACCCACAGTCATGCCTCCATCTCTTGGCCAGCCTGGTGGGTGGCCTCCCTTTTCTACTGCAGGCCTCAGGACTGAGCTGTGCCACAGCGGGTGCTGTATCTCCCACCAGGGCTTTTCCTGCTTGGCTAACTTGTCCTAGCATCTCATGTCATCTAAGCATAGATGCCTTTTCTTGATCCTGTATTTTAATCTTCCCTGTCTCTGCCATTTTTTCCTTGAGCATGTCACCTTTGAAAGCCACCAAATGGCTTGGGCTGGGATAGAGGAAACAACAGTTAGGGCTTCCTTGTTAAAGAAGAGAAGCAGGTGAAAAATTTATATATTTATTTTGGTGGGAAAAACTACATGTTATTACACGCTTTTTGCAAAGATTACTAGCATTTAAAAAGAAATTACAAAAGCTAATCTGATATCCTCTGTATTTATCATCTCTAAACCTCAGTTCTACCTATAAATGAAACACTATATTTTTGCAATATTAAATATTTATTTTTATATGTACAAAAATATTTTACTTGGAATATTTACTTGGAATTTACAATCTCACATGTTGAACATTTCAATAATTTTTGTTTTGGACAACATAGGAAATATGTGAAAAGAGAAATTTATAGGGACAGTTTCTGAAAAATCAATAATTGTACTGCAAGAAAATTTTATTTATACAAGGGCAGCAGTAATGTTTCTTTTATACAGGAACTAGTAATACAATTACTTGGAAAGCAATAGCAAATTTTATTTTTAAACTTTTTCATCAGGAAGTTAACTTTAGCAGCTTGTTCAGCTTTTATTTTTAGATTGCTAACAAGCATTTTGCCCTCCATTAAAAAAGAAAAGTTCTACAATTATTTCAAAGATTAGAGGTTAAAAAGAGCATGCATTTGTTTCAAAATAAAGATATACCAAACTGAAATGGAAAAAAAAAATCCCCAAAGCAAGGTTTTCACATCAAATCCTCACCATGGGCTCTAAAATAACTCAACATGCAGAAAACTATACTTGCTGCCGAACCCTAAGTGTTCATTCTTCCCCAGCAAAACCCAAGATCCCACTTCTTTAAAAATCAATGTTACCAAAGAAAGAGGACTCGGCAGTTCTTTTAAAAGAACACATAGCCAAAAGGAATATTGATCTTACACTTAAATTATAGTGGAGACGAGCAATTCCTCAAATCTGGTTCTACCTGAAAAGGTGAAGGCATTCCTCATTTGGACCATATTTACCAGAACAAGCTTTGTCTTCAAAGCAGTGTTGCTATACTATTGCCTCTCTTTTTTCAGAATAAGATGAAGACCACGTATTTTAACTGGTGATGACTTCTGCTTAAAAGGTGGTAATTTATAGCTGAGGAGTTTTGAATGCTCTGCTTTTTTTCCACTTCCTCTAAGCTGCTTGGCCACCTTGACTGATATGAGGAAAAACTAATTTCAGGTATGGCCTGTCATATTTGTATGTTTCTACCCCCTGCTGTTGCTGAAGTGCAACAAAGACATCTAGTTCCAACTTTTAAAATAAGACCTTTTGGCTTCTGCTTTGTGGCAACAACAGTACTATTCCGTGGGACTCAGGCAGGTTTACAAGCACTAATTCATTTACTTTCCCAAATAGGAAGTGGCATTTATGCTCATTGTAGACGTGTTCATTTGGTTTGTGCTAGTAATTAGTAAAAACTGGTAGGGGGGAAAAAAGGGAATGAACTGTCACTTCTGGTTAACTTTGGTGTGTGGAAGCAAGTCAGATTTATCATAGCACTGCATTATCAGCCAATAGCCATGAAGCCATTAGAAAGAGAAAGCAACTAAGATGTCTTCATGTTTAATTCAAGGTCCACTAATTGGAGGTAACAATAATTCTCCCTACAAAGAAACAGATGCCTTTTAAACTTAATACTATGGGTTAAACAATAAGGCTGCAATGATAAATTTCAGGCATAAGAATTAAGGTAGGGCAACTTTAAAGGCCAAAGATCAGAATGTCTTGGATGTCAGAATACTGAATTGCTTATATTTTATTTGATTTGTGAGTAACAAGAATTTGTTAAAGGTTTGGACTGAGAGTGGAATTCTAAACTCAAAAGGACCTCCTGACCAAGGCCACAAGAGAGCAGAACAGACCCTCCTTGGAGCTGTTTTAAAACTGGAGGTAGGATTCTGGAATAGTATGTACCATTCATTATGCTACCTCTGAAAGAGATACATTTTAAATAAACTAAAAGATAAAAAACATCAATATAAGTGAATACATGTAATAAATAGATTAAGTAGCCTAATAAGGATTTTCCAGCCTAGCATTTATCACATCAAAGTTACAAATTACTTCTTGTAATTTAAGGTGAAGACAAATATTAAGCTAGCCTCATTTAACTGATGGAATATTAAAAGTAAAGGAAAATATAAATTTTATCAAAGGTCGCACAGTCAGAATTAGGATCTCAGCTAGTAGAAGCACGCCATCTCTATTTTTAATAAAAGAGATTGTTTTAAAGAAAGTAGTGCAGGGGCGCCTGGGTGGCTCAGTGGGTTAAAGTCTCTGCCTTTGGCTCAGGTCGTGATCCCAGGGTCCTGGGATGGAGCCCCACGTCGGGCTCTCTGCTCTCTGCTCGGCGAGGAGCCTGCTTCCCTTCTTCTCTCTCTGCATGCCTCTCTGCCTACTTGTGTCTACTACTACTGTCTGTCCAATGGATAAATAAAATCTTTAAAAAAAAAAAAAGAAAGTAGTGCAATGTACTGCAGAAGTGGTACCAACCAGGCTTCAAAATTCTTACCTTAGAAATGAGATAGCATTCCTTCACTTTTTAGGGTATTAAAATTCATTTTTGATTCTGTGCACTAAATTATTCCAGGAACACAAAAAGTAACATAATGAATTAAGGGACATATTTAGAAAATGAATAAAATTTGAAGCTAACAAAAATGTAATTTAAAAATAATCTTACCTTAAGGAATTACAGAATTGTTATCTTCTTCAGATATACAGTGTATACTCAAAAAATGATGCTGCTGATTATTAGTTGACTGTTCTTAGAAGTCTGTGAATATTCACTTGCACTATATACAATAATCCCATTATTTAAAATACTGAATCTTGCTCAAGAACTTAAAATACATTACAGATGTTATTACATGAATTGTCACAGCAAATCCACTGGAACAACAGGAGGACAGTTACCAGAATCTCTAAGCCTGAACCATATCACAAATTCACTTGAAAGTTTAATTAAGTATTTCCCACGACATTGCCATCTAGAACTCTGTCCTTTTTGCTTAAAGAAATTGTTATAATTTTCTGAGCTAAATTTTGTATTTTTCAGAAAGATTAGTATCTGCCTCAAAACTGGAGCCTTATAAAACAACGTGAAAAAAGTTTCAGACTGTCTAAGAATTTGGGAGTAAACATTTAAGAAGACTAGCTATAATTACATGGGTGAACCTATTTAGTTTTATTATTCATGTACTTTGGGAAAATTTTACATATTATACATATGGCTGTATATATAATATATATATATGGTGACTCAGGCATTTAAAAAAATGACCTATATATGTACATAAAAGTTCAGGATTTCTTTTTCCATATTTAGTATAAAGATTCATTACTACAAAATTATTGGCTCCCTAGCCTGTGATTTCTGGAAAATGGAGTGTTGTTTCAGAAGTCATAAAAGTACAATATTAAGTAGACCACTATTTTGACCAATTTTCAAAACTTTTACAGTTAACATTTATCAGTTCAAAATAATCGTACCTAACTCCATGGCTATCTATCTTGAAAATCAACTCCAATCACCAGATTATGACACTTATTGTTCTGCCCAGCAATAAATACCAATCTAATGAATTTTTAAAGCAAATATCATCTTTTATTGTCATTGGGATGTATGGCCAAAGCAGTTAGTATCTGGCCATAATCTATAATGCTACACTATTGTATTTTATTGCTAATTTGCATTCTTTCCTAAGTTTATGTTAATAACCAATTTGCTCTTTTCAAGAAAACTTGTCCTCATAAGCTATTATAAGTAAATTTGCTAGATTCTAGAATCTAGGGCTCAGGCTACTATTGCTGTAGTCATACTGTGTTTATAATAGGATTTCTATTTTAGAAAGCTATGTTCAGCAATTGTATAGCTAAGAATTGGGAAAAGTAAAAGTCCTGATGTATTAGATATTTGATAATATCCAAATATCAAACAGAAATTAAGACTGCATAATCAAGACGTGGCTGGAATAAAAGTAAAACTAGTTGTAGTGCATCACATATATTCCACTAGTTATAAGGGGTCTAGAGTATATTAACTAGTCATGAATACCATTCATAACAGAAATAATCCTTTTAAGTATAGACTATTTTCTAAATAATATGCATTTTAAATCATATGATAAAGCTAAAAATATATATGATGTAAAAATCATCTCCATCATGTCACGATAGTTGAAATATTTTGTGGGTAAACTTCTTGTGCTGCTACAATGATACCAAAGCTGCTCAAAGAGGCTCCGTGCAACAGCATGAAGGCACAGCACAGAAGACAAAACATTTCCTGAGAACTTGGAAACAAAATTTCTCTTAAAATTTTCAGTGTTGAAACACTAAATCATAAGACATTACCTCAACACTGTGCTTTGATTCAGGTTGCTTTGAGAAGCTGAGAATTTGAAGTAAATATATGTGGTTTAAAAGTTACCAAAGTTATTAAAAGGGTGTGATCCATTTTACCACTAATTCCCTATCCCAGGACTAAGAACATGATCTGTGTTCTGGATATGTAACACTAGAATAAAAAAAATACCTATACATTTCCAATCTTAACAATACAGCAACTTGGCTGTTCTGTTTCATTGTGAAGATGATTTAAAGCAATGTGTGCATAACTGCTTATTGCCATGTACTTTCTCCCCCTTCTAAGCCCTCCTGGCTGGTGTTCTGTCACGGCTTTGTTGAGGAGAAAACAAATTCAATAGCCAGGAGCCAGATGCCTACCATGGACAAAGATGACCACAAGCACCTAACCCTGTAGGTGTGAATACTGTCCTTGTGAAAAGCTGGCAGCAATATAAAACACAGCTAACTTAGTTTAATGATGAGCTACATCTCAATATGTTTGAGGAAGAATTTATACCATCCAAGAATCCTAAAGAATCCTATTAACTGAAATGAATTTTAAAAATCTGAATGTTAATGCATCTAAAAGAGAACTGTTTTCCTAATTACTAAACAAAAAAGTGCATTTCCTAAACAAAAAAGTGCATTTCCTAACAGAAATGTAAAAAACTGTATAAAACCTTATTTTATATTATATAATACATACAATGTACATATTATATAATGTATATGTTATATATAGATAAGACAGCTGACAGTTATTTCCAGATCTCATAAGTTGTTCAATGGATCTGGTTCTCAACACGACAGATTTAACAAATATTCTAACAATCACATCACACTTCAAAAAGCACACTGATTCTTCACAAAATCCCCCACTTGCAAACTTGAAGTATCACAGAAATTTGCAAAGGCATGATACATTTGCTGACCATATCCTAATAAAACACTGTTGAAGCTACAGTAGGTTCATTTTCGTCAGTCAATGTCGATATTTTCTACATGTGAAAATAAATCAACTTTATGCATCATTTTGCTGCGTTATGTGTTACAGGATAAGGCACTCTCTTAGCCTACAAGGCCTTGCTTGCTGTGTACACATTCACTTAGCATCAGCCTGTAATGGCAACAAATGAGAGTGCAAAGTATTGCTCTTCACTTTTTCCCTCAAGATGGAAATGAAGGGGGAAAAAAAAACAATATACCTGCTTAAATTAGAATGGATAGCCATATATCTTTGAAATAATGAAACCATGTATTGTTGAGCAGACTTCTAATGTCAGACTTGGAAGGTATAGACATTATAGTTCTGCTTCAACTTTTATTAGGAAAGAAGGCCAATAATTACTATTTTCTCCTAATAAAGAGTGACCTTTCACTAGTTAAATACTGAACTAAATAAAGGACAGCTTTACAAAACTATTTCAAGTATTCATTATCACAGTGAAAATGGGAGACCAATGCGAGAATGAAGGATTTGAAAATTCCTTTGATGAAAAGGCAAGGGTACTAAATCAAAACATATAAAATGCTTCAACGCATTTCTTTATGTGGTATGAATAGAAAGATTACCCATAAAAAGTTAGAAAAATTAAGATAAATTATATATTAGTACACCTTCCCAACCACATTTTATATAAAAATTCAAATAGTGTACTGGTATTACAATCTACACAATAAAAATGCCTGAACTTGGCAGATATCTTCTATCTGTGCATGTATTTTCTCGGTAGAAGGCTTATTTGTTGCAGTCGTTTTTAAAAAGTTTTATTTCCATTATTGAATCATCAGTAAACCCAGCTGATTGGGACCCACTGTGGCTCCATTCTCAGCTTCTCTATGGCAGTTTGTAGTTTCTCAAAGGCTTTGTCTAGATTGTCGTTTACGATGATCAAATCAAAATAGTGGTTGTATGCTCTTTGAATCCGTGCACTTTCGTCCACTGTTTTCTTTAAGTCAGAGTCCTGTCAAAGAGTGTTAAAAGGAAATGTTTCTATCATAATGTGTATATACTTGCTCAAATACCGATTCAAAGTGAACTTAAGAAATAAGCACACTGGGACTTTTATGGTGATTCTGATATTAATGCTCAAAATCTAATCTCTACAGTGTTAAAACAGACATTACCACCTGTTCATATCCCAGTCCTTCCAGCAGTGCAATGTTTGCTTTGTAAGTATTCTGTATCTTCTGTTTCATTGATCTTAGGATAAGATTCCTAATTAAATAACTGCTGACAATGATCTCAGGGTGAAATTTAAGATTATAAAAGAATTATTGCAGGTTTCCATCCCAACTATATCATCCTTTTCAAATGATTTTTTTTTAAACTTAGCATGTATGTGATACACCCCTAGAAAAAGAATCCCAGGATTTTCCCTTCTGTGTGTTTTTGTCTTCCTTCTTCATGGTCCAGGATGCCAGCTGAGGCGGTCAGGACAATGAAACCAAACTGGGGGGAAAGGAGCAGATTATTCTGCTATTTTTGTAATCTTTGAGTTGTACATCTAATCTGCTCAAACACCGATTCAAACACATTTGTTTAACCTGCTTGTGAGGTTCACAGCAATTTTCCCAGCTCTGTGATCATCAATGATTTCAAATATGCCAATGTAACCACGCTTCATCATCACTGTTAGAAACTGGTTAATGACTTTGGAGCTTAGCCTAATAAGAACCTAGCGTTTGCCTCTCCTTTCAGGAGTTAAGTTAATGCTCTTGAGAGCATCTGCCAAGACATTCACGTGCACCATTAGGACGACACAGAAAGACTGCGGAAAGAGCTCAAAAGACTTTTATCTTATGGGCTCTGAGATCATGGAAACCATTTTGCAGTGCCTATTAAGCTCAAAGCCAAATTTGCTGCCTATCTCCAGGAAAGAGAATATTAGAAATGTATTTTGAAGACTAACTACATGCTCCCTATCCCCACCAACACATACACACATATTTCTTTCTTTCTTTAACTGGCACTGTTTATATTTTGTATATTTCTAGTCATTTTGTAAGGAAACAAGTAATAGGTTCTGCGTGAGCAAGTAAAGCTTTTCATTAAATTGCAACTGTTTTGAAATTTCACACTACTTCTACATATTCATCAAATATTTATTGATTGCTATTAAATTGTCTACTATGTTTCATCATCTGTGGATATAACAATGAATAAGACAGACAGAGTGGGTTCCTACCCTCCAGAGGAGGAGACAGACGAAGGGCAAATAAACACAAAAACTTCCAAGATGTAGTGTGTACTATAAAAGAAACCAATCAGAACAAAGAATTTTGAGAATTCTATTTTAGATAGAGTGATTACTGAGTAAATGACATTTAAACCGAGAACTATAGTGTGGGAAAGAATATTCCAGGCAGAGAAAACAGCAATGCAAAATCTGGGAGGGAAATGACCCTGATAGGTTTTAAGATACTGAAAGACCAGAGGGATAGAGGGACTGAGGCCAGTGGTGATACCTTGAGATAAGTACAAACTAGGTTGTGGAGAACTCACATGCAACAGAAACACATCGCTGGCTTGTGATGGAGAAATAGGAGATGGATATGACGGCAGACCGGAAATATATTTTGGTGATAAAGTCATCAAGATTGGCTGATGGGCTGAATGTGAAAAGTGGTGAGTAAATGAATGGTTGAATAAATCAAAATGTAGAAAGAGGGGCACCTGGGTGGCTCAGTGGGTTAAGCCGCTGCCTTCAGCTCGGGTCATGATCTCAGGGTCTTGGGATCGAGTCCCGCCATCGGGCTCTCTGCTCGGTGGGGAGCCTGCTTCCTCCTCTCTCTCTGTCTGCCTGTCTGCCTACTTGTGATCTGTGTCTGTCAAATAAATAAGTAAATCTTTAAAAAAAAATTTTTTTTTTGAAAATGACGACCTATGTAGGTGGGAATGGAGCAGACAGAGAAAAGCTAGATTTTCCTGTTAAGATTTACTTTAGAACTATGAAATGTATAGAATTATACAAAATTAAATTCAAATAAAAAAAGAACAATACTTAAAAATCAAAAGAAAAATGAAACAGACCTGTGTTTCAAGTTAATGGTTTAACCACACAGAAAGGAATTATTTCACTGACTTTAAAATAATACCCAGTGGTATATATCTTAGGAACAATTTTTTAAAAGCCTGAAACTTAAGAGTTTTCAAAAATCATACTGTTGATATCAGTGTTGATACTGTTACTCAGAAGTTATATAGAGTGGGTGAAGTAAGAAATTATTTTAATGTCATCAAGAACCAAGATTTTCAGCATAAGAAAAAAAATACAAACATAGAGTCAAAGAAGTTTAGTAAAATAATGGAAAGTTTAAATTAGAATTATCAAACTGAACAAATGATGTGTACTTTCTTTCTTTCTTTTTTTTTTTTTTTAAATTTTGTTTATTTATTTGACAGAGATCACAAGTAGGCAGAGAGGCAGGCAGAGAGAGAGGACGAAGCAAGCTCCCCGCTGAGCAGAGAGCCCAATGTTGGGCTCGATCCCTGGACCCTGGGATCATGACCCAAGCCGAAGGCAGAAGCTTTAAACCACTGAGCCACCCAGGTGCCCCTGATGTGTGCTTCCTAAAAAAGAAAAATGTATTTCCTATATCTGGCCACCAAAAAGCCTGGAAACAATGAGCAACTAAGTTGAGCACACAACTTCAGCACCTACATTGCCTCTAAATACCATTTTCCACTAAAAGGAACCATGTTTTTTGGATGGCTGGCTCCAGGTCTGGGCTAAGAAATGTATAAGAAAACCAGAAACAGCTTATCTAGCTAGGAAGAAAAGAGTCATCAAAGATTAGTGTGGTTGTGTTAAAAAACACTCAGAAGACAAGCTGAATATTCCCACAAGCTAAACATAAGCCAATTTAAACACCAAAAAGAGTTGTAACTAAATCATCAGAGATGAAGTAGTCCAAGAGACTTTAAAACACAGCAATTTGACTGCATATACATAGTGAGATAAACCTTAAGGACAAAAAACCAAAACCAAACCAAAACAAAACAACCCACCAAAAAACTAGTTCATGGTAATCACACCTGGTAGTGTTGGTGTATTTATTCTCAGACTGTTGTG
Source organism: Mustela nigripes (assembly GCF_022355385.1). Lineage (NCBI taxonomy): Eukaryota > Metazoa > Chordata > Mammalia > Carnivora > Mustelidae > Mustela > Mustela nigripes. Next base: position 50,701,738 of record NC_081560.1, read on the forward strand.
TGTGTACTGTGGGATAAAGCAAATGAACAATTACATCATATTTTAAGTCTCACATTCCCAGTGTTTTTGAGAACTGGGATACTCAGTACTTAGAATGGAAATAAGGTAATAGAGGTTAACTAAAAACCCTGTAATTTTGAATTTGAATGGGAAATAGCAGTATGAATTCATGAAATGGTTTCCTTCAGAAATACAATAGAAAAACATATCCTGGGGGCGCCTGGGTGGCTCAGTGGGTTAAAGCCTCTGCCTTCGGCTCAGGTCATGATCCCAGGCTCCTGGGATTGAGCCCTGCATGGGGTGGGGGGCGTCTCTGCTCAGCAGGGAGCCTGCTTCCTCCTTTCCCTCTGCCTGCTTCTCTGCCTACGTGTGATCTCTGTCAAATAAATAAATAAAATCTTTAAAAAAAAAAAAAAAAGAAAAACATATCCTAACTCTACCTGAGAGCTAGAAACAAGGATCAATCTTGTGACAACAAGCACCCCTAAGTATTATGGTCCTAAAATACCATTTACTCTAAAAGGAACCAGAGCTTCTTGAAGAAACAGCTCATACCCGGCCTAGAACAGAAAATGTCCAAGAGGAGCCTGGATCATCTGTCATACCAGATAGTAAGGAAGCTGAGACTAAAAGTTCTCAAGGGCCAACTTGCATAAGCTCCTACTGGTCAAAATGGGACAATTTGAGCATCAATAAGAATAACCATAATAGAGTAACCACGTCAAAAACTCACATCAGGTGCTCATAATGAAACTAAAAAACAAAGAAAATGAACCTTATTTGATCACCTGTTGCTTTTAGGGGCTCTCAGAACAAACCCATTATTCTGAAAACTGACCCATCGAAGTATCAGCATATACTCTGACCTTCCTATATGAACTCTACTTCAGAGTAATCAACTAGTTGATAAAGAAAAGTTATTTCTTAGAACTCTAGTTTATAAATTCAGAAAGAATGACAAACTTTTTGTTATCATTTTATAATCCCTAAGAAATATGTGATCCAGGCAAAGATGAATAAAACTTGCCAAAATCATTAGGTAAAAAGCTACTAGAGAACTTTACAGATCAGGCTCACAACATCTGAACCCTCTCATTAATCGTCTCACGAAAAGAGAGCCTTTCATATGCCTCATAATGTAACAAGGCAACATGTATCAGTTATTATTTTGGGGGAAAATAAGTAAACCTATACCTGTTCAAGCTTCTATCAGTTCATAGGGAATAGAGGGAAATGACACCATGGGGACAAAATTGGCAAGATCTAGACTTTGAAGCACTCTATAGGATAACTGACCCAACTTTTTTGTTTTGTTTATTTCGATTACAGCAAAAGCTTGATCTCACAAACCCGAGATCATGAACTAAGCCCAAATCAAGAATTGAATGCTTAACCAACTGAGCCACCCAGGTACCCTAACCCATTTTTTTGAACAACTAAATTAGAAGGTTCCAAGAGAGGAGAGGTGGGGAGAATTTACAGATTAGAACAAGTAAAGGGATGTCTGCTTCCAGCTAAGATGTACTAACAGATACCGGACTAACCCTCCTACCTGACAATGAAAACAGAAAATGTATGGAACAACAGCTTTCAAGACTTTATGCACGAGGCAAAAACATAAGCCAATTTATCTCAGAGACAAATGAAGTGAGCCCTACTTATTAACCACAGCTTATTGTCTTGAAAGACCTTCTAGGCCACAATATACAAGGTAGAGCCCAGAAGGAGCCTATACAACATTCCGAGTTGGGACAGAGCTGAGAGCCCAGAGAGACCAAGGTGGCAAGAGTTCACGGGACAGAATTCCTGAACAGAAAGCAGCATGGAGAGAGAACTTCAGAGACTAGCAAATGGTCCCCTCTTCCAGCATATAGCTGTATACCAATCAGGGCAGTGTACATGTACCTGAGACCACGAAAGAACCACCAGAAAAAAGTGAGAAGTGTTCAGCTGGAGTCAGGAACAGGACCTCTTCTCACCAGGAAGAACAGAAAACCTCGATGCACAGGCCATTTGGAAGAGTCCTCAAATGGTCTTGCCTCAGGAGTGGAGAATAATTGCCCCCAGATTAAGAATTGTTCTGGTCTTACCTAACACATGTTTAAAAGCAATACCTGAAAGGAACAAACTGTTTCTAAACAAGTACATCCTAGAACGAAGCTCACAATGTCTGGCATCCAAAAAAAACATTACTAGGAAGAGAAGCAGAAAATATGGCCAGTGTGGAGAGAAGTCATTCAAGCCAAAACTGATTCAGAACACAAATGTCAGAATTAGTATGTGATGACATGAGAGCACCTATTACAGCTATGTTTCAGATATTCAAAAAGTTAAGTAGAGACACAGAGAAAACTGAAAAAGAAGAAAGAGGATTAACACTATGAGGTTTTAAAAGTCTTTATCTTTTAGAGATAGATAGTGAAGTATTTATGGTTGACATATCAAAGATTTGCTTCATGTTAGGGAGGAAGTGAGAGAGGGCTAAGGGAAATAGAAATGGCCACACAGTATTGCACATAGGTGATGGGGATATGGGAGCTCATTTTTTTCTTCTTTTGTATGTATTCTGAATTTCTAATAATATGAAAAGAGAAAGGCAGAACAAGAGAAAATATAACAGAAACTAAAAGAACTATCTACCAGTAGTAAACCTTATGATGAATATACCTGTTATTGGTCTTGGAGCCCAATTTCCTCACTGGTAAAATCAGAGGTGGATTAATATGCATATTTTAATATTGCTCCCTTTCATTTGTATAGGGGGCATAAACTTGTATGTGTGTGTTTAAGATTTTTATTTATTTATTCAAGAGAGAGAGCGGGAGAGGGAGAGCACTCCCTGCTGAGCAGAGACCCCGATACAGTGCTTGATTTCAGGACCCTAAGAATATGACCTGAGCCAAAGGCAGATGCTTAACCAACTGAGCCACCCAGGCATCCCTAAACTCATGCTTTAAAATAAGGTGAACAATGATTTTTAAGTAAAAGCCATGTGTTCCAAATCCTAGCTACATCTCATGAATGGATTTTTATTCTGCCATGTATCATATGGTATATTTATTTCATAAATATGATTAGAATTAAACATGCCCAAAAGAAAAAAGAAAAAATCTTAGGAGTGAAATAATATTGTTAGCTTGAAAAGAACTGCTCACCGTCAAAAGCTTAGTAGTGATACCAGCATCCACCACTGCCTTGTGCATGGCACGTAATGTCTCTAGTTCTGGAGCAGCAATAAATACAACATAGGGCATGAACTCGGATGTCCTCAGCACTTTCAGGGCCTGTGTAGAAGAAAAATTACAAACCAATTTATATGGAAATGAATTTAAATTATGTTACCCTTTAATTTATAATAAATGCTAACTATTCAAAATCTATCTGCCCTCTCACTAAGGATGAAGGATGTAATTTAATACTTGCCACCTTCTATCCTTTTGGTTCTATACAGAATGTTTCTAAAACCGTGATCCATTAATACCTGCCACCTTCTATCCTTTTGGTTCTATACAGAATGTTTCTAAAACCGTGATCCATTAACCATGTTCTGACCTCAGTCATACTACCCTTTAATCCTCTTGAACAAAGTATTAAACTTAATGATCCAAAAATTATCAAGAATGATGTAAATGCTTTCTATGTTATTTGTACAATTCTGTTAATATTGAAAGAGCAGAAATAATCTAAAAGTTTATTGAGAATGGTTATATAAATTAATCTACATTTGTACTGTGAAACACTATGTAGCAGTTACAAAGAACTAAAAAGCTCTACAAAACTGACATGAAAAGATCTTCAAGAGATCCTGTTTAATGGGAAAAAAGCTAAAGAATCTATATAGAATTTTCCTATTTATGTAAAAAAGAAAAATAGAAAACACATAAAAAATCTAATAAAAACTATATAGGTATATATCTGTATTTAAGGCATACTCAAATGACAAAAATATATATCAAACTATTAATAGTTATCTCTGAGTAGGGAAGTTAAGTTGGATTGAGTGTGGAGGGATGAGAAGGGGTGACCGAGAGAGAAGAAATGGGAAGAAGAGAATGGTGTGTGTGTGTGCGTGTCTGTTGAGAAGGGGTGAGACTTTATTATGTTGCATCTTGTTGAAATTTCCTAACACATGCATTTATATGTTACTTGAGCAAGTAAGTAAATACTAAACTTCTATGAAGTTGTATTGCTATCCAAACCTCTGCCGGTTCATTAATGATCAGAGATTTATTTAACTAGCTGCAGACACATAAACAGGTAATAGAAGGAGATACCCTCACAATCTGAAAATAAAACCAAACAAAAATACACAGGATTAAAATTTTAAAAACAGCTTTGGAATTCGTGCAGCTTACTTGTGGGTTGACATCCAAAATACAAGTTCGTCCAGTTTGGACAACTTCAAGAATAGAATCAATTTTGGTTCCATAGAGATTTCCTTCATATTCCCCATGTTCCAGATATTTTCCAGCTTTGATATCTGCTTCCATCTCAGACCGTGACACAAATTTATATGCCTGACCATCTTTTTCATCTTCCCTTGGTTTTCGTGAAGTAACTAAAATAATGTTGAGAATTTATACAAAGAGAACACAGGGTATTAAAAATGAGACTAAAATGCACAGGGTAGCTTAAGATTTTTCCATTTAGTTTGGGGTTGGCAAATTATGACCTATGGCCAAATCTAGATTACTTCTTACTTTGAAAAACTAAGTACTATTAGACCACAGCAATGGCACATTTGTTTTATCATCCCTGGTTTCATTCATGTTACCATAGTGTAGTAGTTGTGCCACAGACCAGATGGCCCACAAAGCCTAATATTTATTCTGTGGCCCTTGAATTAAAAAGTTTGCTGACTCCTGACCTATAGGAATATTTTAAGAGGTAGTCCCCAATACACAATTTATATCTTAAAAAATATGCTTTATAAAGTCAGTTTTATATTATATTTACATTTACATACAGCAAATATATTTTCATAGACAGTGTCCTAAATTTAAATTCTTAATTATGATGAGTCCTACTAAGTGTGAGGTATATTGTAAGTGAGTATCTTTTCCAGTTGCCACCGCATCCCCCTTAAGGTATATACACTTGAACACTTCCTAATAGAGCACACAACAAGTGAGCAAATTCTATTTTTAGTTGGTATTATCAATCTTCTGAAGCACAGTTTTACCCACCAATTATCTATCCTTCTCCTCACCCTAACACCACACCTTCTTCTGGCCTCCTGCTTACTGATACTCTGAAATGTTAACTATTCTGTTCTGCAGCTTGGTGGTGGATCTAGCCACACTTGATGCTACTATGGTCTATTAACTTCCTCTACTCTAAAGTTTTTTTTTTCGGAGAGAATAACAGTAAACAGAGCAAGTCAAAATTTAGAAGATTGTTTTTGTCTGACAGAGTTCTGAGTACTTCCGAGATATACAGTTCCTTTGCAACTTAGGCTAGCATAGAAATGGAAATTCTCTTTCATACTGTTGCAAAGATGCAGTTAGATACTCCCTTCCAATTTGTTAACACTAGCTTGGAAGAAGGAAAGTAATTTGTATGTGTGTCTGTTATTCTACAGTCTAGCCTTAATCTGATTTTGGCTAGATCTTTATATCTGATCAAATACTTAGACATGCAGAATATCTGATGAAATCATTAGGCATATGCAATTAAGAAGTAATCCAGATCAAGAGTTGACACTATTTTGACTGTATAATAAGTATAGCACATCAAGAAAATTTTTATAAGAACAGAATGAACTTGAAATTCAAGCTCAATAATAAGGGTCTAGTTCATAAATGAGATCATTAGGCACAATAGGACTCCCTTTCTTCTCCTATTGTTCTGTGGCTCAGTCTTTAGGGTGATCATCCCAGACAACTGTGGAGAGCATTTATAAAGTAACTCAAAGACCTGCAAGATGCTATGATGCCTTTTCATATTAAAAAATGTGTAGTATCCAAGGTTTCAGGAATTATTCAGCAAAGGTGGTATGATAAAATGTCTAAGGCAATTTTAAACTTCCCAAATAAATGCATACTAGGACTTGGCTCAATATCTGTGAATATAATTTTGAAAGAGTACAGTTTTTTGGTGAAGGTCTATAGTGAAACCATATATGGGAATGTGCTGCTTGAAAAAATATGTATAAAGCACAAATATTAACTCCATGTTGAGGGAATCTTAATTCTTGGCAAATGTTTTTAGATTACAAGCAAAAAAATTTAGAAGATTTTATTGATCTATTTAGAGAGAGGGAGAGCAAGCATGAATATGAACAGGGGGAGGGGCAGAGGAGAGAGAGAATCTTAAGCAGACTTAAGCAGTGCTGAGGGCAGTGTTCCATGCAAGGCTTGATCCCACAACCAGAGATCATGACCTGAGTGAAATCGAGAGTCAGATGCTTAACAAACTGATAAAACTACCCAGGCCCCCCTAATTTACAAGTGAATTTTAACCATAATCTCATTTTCAAATGAAAACTCAAAACAAAGCAAAACAAAAATCAAAACCTAACAACTATACTGCTACATATTTAAGTCCCTTTCCATTCTTAGTACAGAGAAATTAGAATGGGGTGGCTTTACTACAACTCACTTCTTAGGCTTATATGCTAGGCAAACAATGTGATTTCTTGTAATGTAATCACTATGGCAAAATTCTAAATATTTATAGCTCTTCAAATGGTGAGGAAACAACAAAGTAACATTTTTCTGTTAATTAAACTCAGGATGTCAATGTTAAAAAGCAAACTTGATTCCTAAGGTAGCCTATTCCCCCGGATTAATAATTTTTTTCTATTTTAGGATCATTTAATAATATATAAAGAAAAATCTATTTCTTCTAAGATTTATTTATTTGCGAGTGAAAGAGCAAGAGAGAGCACAAGCAGGGGAGAGAGGCAAAGAGAGAGGGAGAAGCAGGCTCCCCACTGAGCAGGGAGCCAAACTCGGGGCTGGATCCCAGGACCACTGAATGAAGACCCGAGCTGAAGGCAGATGGTTAACCAACTGAGCCACCTAGGCAACCCAAGAAAAATCAATTTAATACAATGCCAGCATTTACAACCTTCCCTATGAGACTTCTTTATCCATACCATCTGACAATATGCAGCACAATACTATATATCAAGAATTAGGCAAACTTGTCACACTTTTGCAGTGTTTCTTTTTTGTGATACATTCTGTGACTTAAAAAAAAAAAAGCTAGATGCTATTTAAATGAGAATGTTTTAAAGAGAAGTAAAACACACCTACATTATATGAAGAAGTGAGAGTTACCCTGATGTATGAGTATACCTAAAATTTCTATATAAAAACTTAAGATTTGAATCCTTACTAAAATATTTATTTACTGTTGAAAGGCAAAACAGCATCTTTCCAGAAATTAATTTGACACCAAGAAATCAAGAAGTTGAAACATCTATATATATTTTTTGATCTAATAATATTATATTTGAGATTTATATATATACACACTTTATCATCTCTTATAACAAACATAACTAAACTATATACATAGGCAATAACACTATACTTATACACTGGAATATTAAGAAGTTATTAATTTTTTTTAGGTTTGCCATGGTAAAATATATATAAAATTGATCATTTTAATTATTTCTAAGTACACAATTCAGTGGCATTAAGTACATTCATACTGCTGTGTAAAATCACTACTATTTCCAAACCTTTTCATCATCTCAAACTGAAATCTGTGTCCATTAACCACTGACTTCCATTAAACACTCTCTCCTAGGCCCTGGTAACCACTACTCCACTTTCTGTCTCTATGAATTTTATTATTCCAGGTATCTCATATAAATGGAATTGTACAATATCTGTCCTTTTGTGTCTAGTTTATTTCATTCAGCATAATGTTTTCAAGGTTCATCCATATTACAGTATGGATAGGAATTTTAATCTTTTTTAAGTTTGAATAATATTCCATTGCCTGTACATATAAGTTAGTTTACCCATTTATGCACTGATGGACATTTGAATGATTTCTATCTTTTTGTCTATTGTAAATAATGCTATGAATATTCATGTACAAATATCTCAGTCTCTGCTTTTAATTCTTTTAGGTATATACCTATAAATTGAATTACTAGATCATATGCAATGCTTTGTTTATTTTTTGGAGGACCTGTTGTACCGTTTTCTACAGAAGTATATACCATTTTACATTCCCATCAGTAATATACAAGTGTTCTAATATCGCTACATCTTTGCCAGTACTTGTTATTATCTATTTTTTTTTTAATGCATAATACCATCTCCTAATGGGTATGAAGTGGTATACCACTGCAGTTTTGATTTGCAAGTCCCTAATGATTAGTGATGTTCAGCATCCTTTCATGTGCTTATCGGCCATTGTAGATAGTCTTTGGAGAAATGTCTATTCAAGTTCTTTGCTCATTTCTGAATCGGGTTGCTTGTTTTATTGTTGTTGTAGGGTTAATATTTACATAAAAACATATAATGACAATAACTTGTGAGGAAAAAGTTCATATTACAATATTCATTCATTTATTCATCAAATATGTCTTGGGTATATCCTATGTGCCAGACCCTATTCTAGATTCTGAGTCTACAGAAGTACAAAAGACAGAGCAGCTCTCTGTTCTCGTGGGACATACTCTTAAATGTAGAGATGGGTGAATAGTCAAAAAATAAGAATTTAAGTGCTAAAACATAACCACTAGGTACTGGGGAGGCTACTTTAGTAATGTCCTATGAGAAAGTGATATCTGAATGAGAAGAAAAATTTAAGAATCTGAAGATCTGGGAGGCAGAGTGTTTCATGCTGAGGGACCGACAAGAACAAAGGGTGTGAATGATAAGTTTGAGGAATGTGAAGAAAAGAAAGACCAGTGTGTTAAGTAGGAGAAAAAGTATGGAAATTTTTATATGAATAATATGGTCATAATTCCATAATTAGAAGTTATTTTAACTGTGTTCATTGTATTAATAAATAGAACACTGAATAAGGTGTATTTTCTTTTTTCCTTTTTGCAATCTCATGGTATCCCTCAAGTCCCAAGTAGAAGCTAAAATGCCAAGGATTTATAGCTTCCTCTTTCAGAGTTTACTAAAAAGTGGCCAACTTGGTCCTAGGAACATCTGTCCACCTATCTTTATCTTATTATATATAATCAGAAAGGAGTCGCTGAGGTTATGAATTGTAGGTTCAGGGCACAATGCTTTATTTTCTTCTCCTTTATCCCATGGTAAAATGATTCTCCCTGATGAATTCTGAAAACCCATGATGACATACTGTAACAGTGGGGTGATTTGTACTCTCACTGTTTGACAAAGCAAGAATGAGTTTCCTGTGGGATATGTGTGTGTGAGAGTGTGTGTCTGTGTTTGTGTATTCAAAAGATAGAGTGGATGAACTGTACTGAAGGTATCCTGCACAGAAAGACAGAATGAAGCATAGAGAATGAAGCAAAGGAGAACATTAAGTATGGGCTCGGCATTAGTCTCAAGAGGACAGCCGGAGATCATACTATCCTGGGCAGGAAATGGCAAAGTATGGAAGTCTCCAAAGAACCTACCAAGAGGCCTTAATGAAGAGACAGTATTTGGCCATTTGTGACAAAAAGAACTCTCATCTCCACAAGGCAAAATTTTACATGACAGCCTTTGGTCCCCACTTCTTCCTGTCCTGACCCTGAAAACCAGAAGTAGCAGAGCAGGATGTGAAGGCAGAGTAATAAAACAAACTATACTGTTCACCTCAGAATATAGGTTTCAAGCCAAGGATCAGAAATGAGCTGTGAGGAAGGGAGAAACAGTGAATTGGATATAACACTGAAGTTTTGAACTGGAGTAGCCTTTTTTTAAACACCCCAAAATAGGGTTTTATTTAAGAAAAATGACACAGTTCTTATACATGAAAGTGACTACAAAGTTATGGAATCTTCTAAGGGAAGGAGGGAAAGTAGAGAGAAAGAAAATGTGACAGAGCATGGATGAAGTCAGCAGTTAGATGAAAATGAAGCTTTTTCCTGTTTGTACTCCCAAAGAGCTCAGCCGTCCAACAAACCACTTAGTTATATACTTGCCAGAAACCAGTTAGTCAAAATAGCTAACTGCAAGGATACTAAGAAATGAATGTGTATTCAAACAATGTAAGAAAGGATTTAAGTGGCCTGGTAGCTTTTACCCCAAATTCAGGAAAAGATTTTAAATTAATGAATTATTGATGGATGCTAAAACAATTGAGTAAAAGTTTGCTGAGGAGAATAATTACACAGTTTCAAAGTATCTTTGAACAAAAGACTTATTAATGACAAATGGAAGAAGTTACCCTTTACAGTGAAGAAACCTATCAGACATGACCTAAATCAGTACTCAAATTCATCAGTAATGGGATAATTTGACAAACGGACCTACTATGTAATGTTCAGAGAAGAATAAAGCATGATTTATCTTTTCTAATAATGCATGACCTGAACCTAATCATGGGGAAACAACCAGGTAAACCCATGATGAGGGACATTTACATTAAGTGGATAAAATACTCCAATTAAAAGGCAGAGACTGGCAAAATGGATTTAAACAAAAAACCATGACCCAACAATATGGCTGTCCCCAAAAGACACACTTTAGATTCAAAGACATCAGTAGGCTGAAAGTAAAAGGTCTAAAAAATATCCCATACAGGGCGCCTGGGTGGCTCAGTGGGTTAAGCCGCTGCCTTCGGCTCAGGCCATGATCTCAGGGGCTCTCAGCAGGGAGCCTGCTTCCTCCTCTCTCTCTCTCTCTGCCTGCCTCTCTGCCTACTTGTGATCTCTCTCTGTCAAATAAATAAATAAATAAAATCTTAAAAAAAAAAAATATCCCATACAAACAGACCTGGAGTGTCTATACATAGATCACATAAAGTAAACTTAAAGACAAAAATTTTATTAGAGACAAAGGACATTTTATAATGATAAAAGCATCAATCCATCAAAAAGACTAAAAAATACAAACATATATGGATTTAACAACAGAGTTCTCAAACCACATGCTGCAAAAACTGACAGAATTAAGGGAGAAATAACTAAATCAACAAAAACTTCAATACCACACTTTGAAATAATGGATAGAACAAATAGGAGATCAACAAGGAAATAAAAGGCTTGAACAATACTATAAACCAACTAGACCTAAAAGACATTTGTAGAAGACTCTACCCAATGATAACATAATACACATCCTTCCCAAGTATACCTGGAACATTCTCCCAAATTGACCATACCTGAGGTTACAAAGCAAGTCTCAATGAGTTTTATTTGTTTATTAATTTTTAAAAGATTTTATTTATTTATTTGACACAGAGAGAGCAAAAGTAGGCAGAGCGGCAGGCAGGGGAGAGGGAAAAGCAGGTTCTCCGCTGAGCAGGGAGCCCAATAGGGGACTCAATCCCAGGATTCTGGGATCATGACCTAAGCTGAAGGCAGCTGTTTAACTGACTGAGCCACCTAGGTGCCCCATCAATGAGTTTTAAAAAAGTAAAATCATACAGTGTTCTCTGACCACAATGGAATGAGCTGGAAGTCAGTAACAGAAGAAATTTGGGAAATGCAAAAAAATATGTGGGAATCAAACAATATGCTCCTGAACAATCAATGGGTCAAAAAGGAAATCACAAATGTAATTAGAAAAGTTTTCGAGATGAATGAAAACAGACACAATACCAAAAGTTATAAAATGAAGCTAAAACAGTTGCTTCTAGAGAACTTTATAGCTGCAAATGCTTATTAAGAATGAAGATCTCAGGCTCCTGGGTGGCTCAGTTGGTTAAGCGACTACCTTTGGCTCAGGTCATGATCCCGGAGTCCAGCAATTGGGTCCCCCATCAGGCTCCCTGCTCAGTGGGGAGTCTGCTTCTCTCTCTGACCTTCTCCCCTCTCATGCTCTCTTTCATTCTCTCTCTCAAATAAATAAATAAAATCTTAAGAAAAAAAAAAAAAGGAATGAAAATCTCAATCCAATAACCTAACATTCCACCTAAAGAAAATGCAAAAATAGCACACTACACCTAGAAAAAGAGAGAAAAAATAAAGACTATAAAAGAAATTAATTAAACAGAGAATAGAAAACCAATATAGAAAATCAACAAAAGCAAATGCTGGTTTTTTGAAAAAAACATCAAAATTGACAAATCTTTAGGGAGACTGACCAAGGAGAGAGGACTTGAATTACTAAAATCAGAAATAAAAGCAGGGATATTACCATGGGCGCTGTAAAAATTCTGAAACCCATTAAAAAGAAACAGAAAGCCTCAGCAGACTTATAATAAATAATAAGACTGAATCAGTAATCAAAACCTCCTACAAAATACAGCAGGACTGAATGGCTTCAAGAGTAAACGCTATGAAACACTTAAAGGAGAATTAACATCAATCCTTTACAAACTCTTCTAAAAGAAAGAGAGGTGAAAGGAACACTTCCCAATTCAATGTATGAGTCTGGTATTACCATGATTATCAACATGATTAATATGATAAGAAATGCAATCTATGGGCCAGTATCTCTTATGAATATAGCTGCATAAATACTCAACAAAATACTAGCACACTGATTCTATAAGCAAAAATAAGGATCATACACCATGGCTAAATGGGATTTACCATAGGAACACAATTAATGTAAAAGAATAAAAAACAAAAATCATGCCATCATTTCAAAAAAGGAAAAACATCTGGAAAAATACAATACCTTCTCATGATAAGTCAGTGAATTAGGAATAGAAGAGAATTTCTCTAACCTGATGAAAGTTATCTACAAAAAACCCACAGTTAACATCAAACTTAGTGATGAAAGACTGAATAGTATCCCTCTAAGATCATGAACTAGACAAGGATGTCCACTTTTGCCACTTTCACACTGCACTGGAGGTTCTATAAATGGCACCCAGTTTAAAGGAATAAGGAAAACTGCCTCTACTTACAGATAACATGATCTTGTGTATAGAAAATCCTGAGAAATTTACAAAAAAATTATAATACATGAGTTCAGCAAGGTTACAAGATTACAAGGATACAAGATTAATGCACAAAAATCTGGTGTATTTGGGGGCACTTGGATGGCTCAGTTGGTTAAGCATCTGCCTTTGGCTCCAGTCCTGGGATGGAGCCCTGCTTCAGGCTCCCTGCTCAGTGGGGAGCCTGCTTCTTTCTCTCCTCCCCATTCATGCTCTCTCTTGCTATCTGCTTCTCTCTCTCTCTCAAATAATAAAATGAAAAATCTTTTTAAAAAATAAATCAGGTCTATTTCTATACATTTGTAATGAACAATCTGAAAAGAAAATTAGGAAAATTAGAATACTTAAGAATAAATTTGATTAAAAAAATACAACTTGTACACTGAAAACTACAAATACTACTGAAAGAAATTAAGGAAGAATAAAGTGTTAGAGAGTTATGGATGAGAGGACTACTTTATCTCCACAACACTGAAGAGATTAAGGACTTTGAAGCAAGGAACTAAAAACTGAAGTTGGTGGTGTAATTATGCATATGGAGCAGGTTAATCTATACCTTCTCCCTCTTCATCTTGTTAGAGAACAGTCTCAGCAGGGGAGGATACCTGAAAACTCTTCTCTGGAAAATTAAATAACTCCTCCCCAAAATATTTTTTTAAGGTTTTTGTTTTTTGTTTTTTTTGAAACAGACAGAGAGAGAGAGAGAGAGAGACAGAGCACAAGCAGAAGGAGAAGCAGGCTCCTCGATCAGCGAGGAGCCTGATGTGGGACTGGATCCCCAAGACCCTGGGATCATGACCTGAGCTGAAGGCAGATGCTTAAACAATTGAGCCACCCAGGCATCCCTGCCCTAGAAATATTTTATGCCTACTTTATGGCTCCTCCAACAAAACGGCTGTCTTCTCCCCCATTTCACAAAATAAAGCTCAGCCAGTTGCCAAGACCTGCTCAAGTACATGGAACTTCCAACCAGTTTTAACACTTACTTAAGCAGGATGTACAGTCCAGGATCAGTGCATAAAAGAAAAAATCCTCTAGCATAAAAGGGAAAACACACACAATCCTACCATAAACAGAAAAAGTAATCCAGAGGAAAACAAAGGTAATTCAGCTATAGATGAAAACCTAAAAAAAGAATACACTATTTACTATTCTTAGAGATACCTAAGATACAGCCCTCAATAAACAGAAAATCCTAAAATGAAAAATAAGATTACTCATGATAAAACACTGATGGAAGAGAAAATAAAGAACTCAAGGTAATCTTTTAAAGAGTAAAATAAAAAGATAAAGGGAGAGACAACATGACTGATAGAGAAAGACATTGAGGAGATGATTCCAGGATGCTCAACATTCAGCCAAAAGAGATTCTAGAAAAAGTAAACAGACAGAACATAGAGAAATCATTCAAGAAATAATAATTTTCCAGAATTTAGGGACATGAATCTCTAGTCTGAAGAGCCCACTGATCAACAGCACAAGGAATTAAAGAAGATGAACAGGAAGGCACATCATTATTACATTTCAAAATACTGAAAAACAACAAATGAAACAAACAAAAGATCCTGAATGTCTGTGAAAGAAAAATAAGGTCACGTGTGAAAGAACAAAGATTACAAAGGCACTGACCTCAACAGAACTGGATTTAAGAATAACATCTTTTAAGTTTTACTATCTTGAATTTCTATTATTGGTTAAACAATCAAATATATGACAAAATACATATCTTCAAATACAAAGATAAATAAATTATATCTCATATACTATTTCTTATGAAGTTACAAGAGGATACATTCCAGCATAACAAGTTACTGTCAACCCAGGAGAACAAAGGGAAATAGGCCCATGTTAACAGTGGGGTAGCCAGAATGGAAAGCAGCTGGTCCTCACTGAAGCAGGAAGATCTATGGCTCTGAGACAGAGATCTCCAAGAAAATAAACATGACTTACTGGACAACTCTTTGGTTTAAAATAAAGTTAAAGACAGGAAGAAAAGGAACTCCATCAATTGCTGGATGGAGGAGAGAAAGATGCTGTTCAAGGAAGTAAAACTCAATGAACTAAAACTAAACATTTTTATATTGGGAAGAGAGTCAGGAAGTCAACAGACAAGCTTACACTGGATAAAGCAAGAAATTGCAGAAGGATGACATTATTAAGAAATATGGAAGACTTCTAAAATAAACAGGAACAAATATGAAAAAGCAAATGTTTCTGGTAAGCAGGTGGGGTACAGCAATATAGGCAGTTAATTTTTCTATTACATATCTTTAAGAACTCCTTGATTAAAGTACTGTTCATGTATTAACTAGATAAAGATGAGATACGAAATACTTTGAAATACTTTGGTCACAGCGAAGTTTTTATTTTCTTAGCTATTTAACCAGTATTTGTCTGAATTTAGTGACTTACAGTGCCTACAATGGAATCCAAGGCCTTACATTGAAGGGATTACAAATAGCACATGGTTATTACTCCCCTAACAAATCCGTAAGAATTTCAGCAATAAGATTACTCACTGAACGTTAAACCTCAAACCATACTAGATGAAAGCAGAGAAACTCTAAAATTCATCTAAGAGATGGAATGACATTAGGCTAAGAACTCAGAACAGCTTAATGGCATGAACATACCTAAAGAAATACAGTTAATCCAAAGGGGGCTTGGTCAGCAATTGAGGCACAGAAAGAGATTATAAAGACAATGCTGGCTTGTCTCCTGCATTGTTCAGGGGAGAGAGTATGTAAATTCCCACATATTTCTAAAACAAAGACAAATGTATACTGGTCCTTATAAAAAGTCTATGACATCATCTAACTCCTTGATGTGGTTCTATTCTTATCAAGCACACTTCTGACATCATTACTTAATTTTCCCAATATTGGGAATATGCCAATATGCCAATAGGGAAAGAATGCAAAGATTATAAAATGAATGTTTGGCTTATTTAATTTTATACTTCTCATCAGTATTATTTTTATTTTATATGTCAGCCTTTGTGACTTTAATTAATGCTGCCTGATCAGGAAGATGAATTGCTGTTGATGTGCTATCAAAAATCAGGTTAATGACCTTGCAGGATAGAGGTACAAGTGAGAATGCACAAAATTCACAAAGGGATGGCCACACTGGATGGCAGGCGGTGGTGGGAGGGGGTGTGTGAGGATCCAGGTTTCCCTCTTCTCTTTACACTAAATGAGTAAAAACAACAACAACAACAACAACAACAAAATTTTTCAGATAAACATCAGTTATACAAGAAAATACAAAGTTAATGCTGATTTTGCCATAACTCCTAACACTTTCATTTAACTAGCATTTCTGTATGAAAGAGTTTGGAGAAGCAACTGCCACTGGGCAGCAAGCCAACAGAGCTATAGCACTAGTTCAAGACAGCTGTAGAGTCACTGAGTTTTTCAGTATCTACTACTTGTTCGTTTCCACTGGCATAATAAAAAATTATTTGGGATTAAAAATAATAATCTGCCCTACCCTACTCTTTGATGCCAAATTAAACAGCAAAAAAAGAAAACTTACATGGCACTGTGGTTCCAAATCTAGTGGGATTCAACACTATGAACCTGTTTTTCAAGCTTCTTCGTCCCACACCTTGGGCTCCTATCAATACTAATGTCTTTCTCTGGAAAGGAGGCATTTTGGCTACTTCCTCATATATCTGGATTTCATGACGATCAAATTCTAAATGTAAAAGGAAATGGAGAATCGTGATACTCAGTTATTTTTAGATGGATGAAAAACCTCTGCAATTCTGTTCAGTAAGAGCTTGGTTGTCTGACAGGTAAATATCCCTTGAATTGTACTAACTTACTATAGATTCGTTTTTATAAATTTGGTAAGTTCAAGAAACTATTTTTTATCTTGATTTAAACATCTGCCTCTATCCATTTGCTCTTAAAAATTTGTCTAAGCAAGAAAAATGCCTGTGCTTTATCTTTATCATACAGTCTATCCATCTATCTAGGCTTTTTTATCAATTCTCAGTAGAAGTAGTTCCTTTAATATATATAATCAAACTGCAAATTACCTTAAGTAATTTATTCAGCCAACTAGTGTGTATCAGACATAAAAGATGTCAGTATACTTAGTGTGGCTGCTTAAGTAAGTCCCACAGAATGAGTATGCCTTTCCAATCATATAAATGAAAACATCCTGTGTGTTGACTCAGCAAATACCAGTACGATTAAATAAAATACATGCAAATATACTGATAATTACATTTTAAGATTATGAATTTATGTATAAAATGTTGGAGCCAAACTATTTTCAGTCAAAACACATTCCAAAATTAAATCTTGGTCAATGAGAAAATCGCAAGTTCTCTATTTTGCAAAAAAGCTGTAAGGACATATATTTAATGAATAATAAGGACAAAGTGGATTTGAAATAGTACATTACCTGTTATTAGGGTTATAACTCTTAATCTGCAGTAATAACACTTCTTCCTTAGGTTATTATCTTAACAGCAACTCCTTCTTTGCATAATTTCTCCATTAAACCAATATTAAGGGAGAGTCTATTTTCTCATTATTATTATGATGTATTATTTCCCTTATAGTGTGCTATTTAGTTTATAACCGGTAGAGAGGCAGCTCTGAAGTCTAGAAAGTACTTTAAAATTGTCAATTCCTTTCAGAAGGCCTTCTCATTCAAAGAGCTGCATTTCATGCCTATCAGTCTCTAGAACTGAAAAGAATAACTATGGTAGCTGTCATACTTACCTTTCTTTACATCTAAAAGATTTAAGAGAGTATCCTACTAGATCAGGCTAAGATCTTTTTGGTCCAGTACTATTTTCCCAAAAGTATCATGGACAATGTTAAGGCAGAATATAGTTGCCCTTAATCATAACTCTATTAGTATCTTCCTAAAGGCATTTCTTAAGAAATGATACATAAATTACCATCAAAGTTCTCTGAATAAATAGTTTTAATAAGTTTGTTCCTTCATTAATACAAGAATAAATCCTAACCAATCCATTTTACTGTGAACTATACTCACAAAGAAAACACCTTGGTAACAGTGTGAGTATATATATAATGTAAAAATTAAAACAATCTTTATATTATATTGCACCATGTGCTCAAGTGACAGCCCCTTACAATCGGGTAGTAATCTGAATTACTTTCATTTAAAATTATATATTTGGAGTTTATGCCACATTAATTAATGATATAAAGCTATCTCATTTGGACCATTCAGAAAGTATTTAAAACGTACCTGCATTTCTGGTTGTGAGATACATCATCTTTTTCTTTTTTTTGCTACTTATGGTTCCACAAAAAGGTCCTGAAGGGTCACAAGAGAAATATAACTTAAAACAGTATGTCAGAATATGATAAAACTGCCCTGTGGTATTCTATAGGGGTGGGAGAATTACCTTTCCAATGTTGTGTCCTACAAAGCAGAAGGGGGCAGAAGTGAGTTGAGCCACTAAATTGTGATACTATATACCAGCAGGTGGCACACAGGGATCAAAAAGTTTACTTTTGAGAGAGATACAATAAAGTAGATGGGATGGATTAATTTCAAATATATTTTAAATAAATTCTTTTGCTGATTCGGATGAAAGAGGAAAAGAAAGGTCACCACAAAGGACTACTTGTTACACTCTGTGTTGAGCTCCTCACCTGAATTGTCCCAGTCTCTTCTCACAAATGCCTTTCTCTTCTCTTCCAGGAACTGGCTTGGAATGAGACCAGCGCTTCCTCCCTCTTTTACATGGCTAGCCTAGAATCAAATCAATGAATTGCATATCTCAGTGACCAAAATTTAAGACCATATTCTAATAAGGAGGACAATCAATAGTCAGTAAAAATATAACACATTAGCTCTTCAAAACTGACCTTAAGATTTAAATCCATGGCATTGTCAGTTAAGATATTTAAACACTTTAGCATTTAAAGGAATCAACTGACACCTAATCACTCTGTAATCTGGTATCAAAATTTTGGGACTAAAATGCAAAGGTATAGAGGATCTTTAAATTACTGCAACTTTTTATTCATAATGTTAAGTTAGTCCAAGAACAGAAAGGATAAATACTATTTTATGTGTTAAAAGAACATTTCATTAGCACACTTAATAAGGTACTTACTATCAACCTTAATCTTACTAAGAGATAGAATCTTAATATCCTAAGTTTAAAATAGGTAAAACTACATCTACTGTCAAGAAACTAAGTTTTGAAATCCAAAAAAGTGCTACTTTAAAATAGTGACTAAAGAACTGTGTGCTAGAGACTTATCCCACAAGGGTAGGGTTTTTTATATTAACAACTAGCACTGAAAAATCTGGTTATCATTTTTAGCCATTAAAATCCTAAAAAACAATTAAAGTAACAGATCACCAAATACAAGAAGAGACTGAAATAATGGTGACAGGAGGAGAGGGCAGAACGAAGAGACAACATTCATAGAAAGGGGAAGAAAAGAAAGATTTCCTGGAAAAGTTCAATAAAGAAAACAAAGAGTTTTTTGAAGAGAGTTCTTAGAAATTCAGTGGAAACGTCTAGATCTCATGGATTCTTTTAAACTTACCTACGTTTTAGTTCTCTCACTGAATAATGCACTTATACATAATAATGTCTTCATTTAAATTTAAGGACACATTAGTAAGACTATTTTCACTCTTGTTATTCATTCCCCCTTAGAAGTCAACCAATATAACTTAACAGAGCTAATGTGAGTTACTAGTATCTCCATTTAATTTAGAGTTTAGAGTGCTAGGTCCTGGGTCCTTTCCTCATACACCTTCCTTTTTAATCACTTGTTCTGATGGTTTAGGGAATTTTAGACTTTCTGACTTTCTGACTTGTCAGTTTCTCCAGCTCTGAATACTGTTGGTATTGGACAGTGTAAACAATTACAAAATCAGACTTAATTCTGCTGCTAGAGATTTCTAAAAGCTAAAGTAGGGGAAAGAAAAAAACATGATCGCAGAGATCTTTAGAAAATGAAGTGGGGGGAAAATATGGTGATAACAAAATCCCTTTCCATATACGCATATTTTAATCCAAGACCAACTAACACTAATCATAAGCTAAACTTTCATTTCTAAGTAACTGAGGAGAGGTAGAGAAACAAATTTAAGAGCTTAAGAAATTTGGGTTTTTTGCCATAAATGTATATAGAGGGAGAGGAGACAAGAGAGAAAGACACTACTACACACATAGTAAAAGACTTCTAGTTAAAACTATAAACACTGAGAAGGGATGACCCCAAGTTGTTCTTGACCAATACTATATTTTATTACAATCACTCATGTGGAAGAACCAACTATTCTAATCCCTAAACCAATGGAGTATCTCCACAGACTAGTTAATTCTGCATTTATTAACAGCTACTCACAAAGTCCCTCTCAATTTGATCTTTTCTGTCCACAAAATTAGCAGCCATGAAGCTGGAGCTGTCCAGGTAGGAAAAACCATTGGAACAAATGCTAATACCTTCTTCTTGAATAATATCGACTAGATCTAAGATTGAAAACAAAAAAGCAGTTGTGGAAATTATGAGAAGCATACTAACCTGCCACCAGTTTGGATCTTCTCTGTTTACAATTTGAAGAATTTCTCCTTTTGAAAACTTCAGTCCTGCTTCTTTGCAGGGTATCAGATTATCATTGTATGGATTATAATCAAAATGACATTTCACAAATACCTAAAACACATAGCACAATTTAAAGTAGTATGGATGTATCATTTGTCACTAGATTTTTAAAATCTTTTTCAAATTGTTAATTATAATTGAGAATTTATTTAGTACTTCAAATAAGGACCTTGTCCCACTCAAATAAAAATCAATTATTATGCATAATTTGGCATCAGAAAAGAAAATATTAGTACTACAATTAAAACTTTGTTTCTACATTAATGTCTAATCTTAAACCAACAGTTTGATAATCATTTTACTCCACCATTCTTATATTTTCTCCCCATCTTTTCACATGATTTTCTAACTCTGCATAATTTTTGTGCAATTAAATGACACTTTCTGATTAATATCCAGCAATAATATATGCAGCTGATTTAAGGCATATATTTCAGATATAACAGGACTTTTTTGGGGGGGGGGGGTTGTTTTTTGAAAGAGCCCAGAAATCAAAATTAAACAATGAAAATTGATGCTGAAGTCAGACCTGAAATATACTTAGTAGCTCAAAAAAAAAAAAACCACCTAATTTTCATCACTGGTAACATATGTTTTATAATCATAGATTTACACTGACCAAAATTTGTATAGAAAATACTTTTCTGAAATTATCTTGCTTTGATCTAAATAACTAACATTAAATTAACTATAAGAACAACACTGAAAAGACCTTGAAACTATTTCTCAATTTAAAGTCACTAAACTATAAAAACTCCTTTTAAATATGTTTTATTAATAAAAGTATGCCAGTAAGTTACCACCATTGGTTATCTCCAATAACTGATCCAATAACTGGATCCAATAACTGGAATATTCTGCTTATTCACTTCAATGTAAATTCTAATAAGTTAAGCATTTTCAGTATTTGATGGCAAGTTCAGATTACTTTCTTAAAAAAGCTTTTTCATGCATATTTATAAAAATACAAACTATGTCCACTGAAGAACTGACTTGGCATAGATTAACAAGCAGAAAAGCACAAAATTAGTCAAAATAACATTGATATCATACTTCTATAAATGTAACCAAGAAGATATTCAAGTAACACAGCAGATACATTACATTATTAGTGTGGTAAAACATAATGTGATGGATGCATATTAAAATAAATTTAATAATTTAAAAGTAACTAATTTGGGAACATGTGACAAAATTTTAGTTATTTACAATTAGATGATTTTGGTAGAAAGCATTCAGAACATTTTCAATAACTTTGGAAAGGCTAAATATTATTTAAAACATCAGTAAGCCAATTTTTTTTTAATATAAAAATTTAGAAACATCTAAAAAGCAAGCATACAAACAATATTAAGATTGCTAAAATGTGACAACTGGCTAACTTGAAAATAGCATGCAGCTCAATGTTTTGGTAATGGAAAAAGAAAACCCAAATTATTATTTAATTAAGGTAAATTTAGTTGGCTGATAAGACGGAAAAGCGGAGTACCAAAGAATGTCCTGGAATGACATCATACCTGACGGACGTGTGCTGGATGCCTCTCCATATTGATGCAACTCTAAAAATATATTTTTCATTGCATAAATAAAGCCAGACTTTTAAATTGATAATAAATTAACAAAACATAAACAAATTACTGGCCCATTTTATTACTTCACTCATTTGGTAAAGTAACTATTCCCCTCATTAATTATTCATAGGATATAGCACCTGAAAATTAAAAAGGATAGAAGCAAAAAGGTCGAAATGTTTGTGATGAGGCAGGGAAAAAGGACGGGTATGCAAAGTTTTAAAAAAAATACTTGGATACTCTTTACTTCTCAAGAAAGCCGCACCAAATGAATAATAAGAGCATCCTGTCATCTAACCAGGAATCCGTTTATCATTCTTATCTGTGGGACAACATACATTTTGAAGCCATAAATCCAGATTTTTTGAGGTAGTCTAAATTTTAAGTAATTATTTCCCTACTCCTATCAAATTGTTTTGGAAATGTCATTATTTGTGGAACAAAACACATCTCTCAAATGTAAAACATTTCTAGAGGGAACAATTTTTATTATTTCACGTATGAAACTACTTTTAGAACATTATTCTCATGCTCAAAAACTCAGATTAGTCTGGTTTTACTCACTTTTAAAAATCTGTCTGAAAAATCAATTAACCCAATCTTTAACCCACTGAGCCAACCAGGCACCCCTATTTAACCCAACCTCTGATCTGAAGATTTTGTAATGATGTGAAAGTCATTAGAGTTCTGATCAAATTTAGTAAAATTATATTTTATTTTATTAAGTATATTGTAAAAGGTTTTACTAATAGGCTATGGATGTTAACAATTCATTATTAAGAAGTTATTAAACACTACTAAAATATTCAATCTCATATTCTTATCACTAAAAAAAAAAACTGAAAAACTGACAATCTAAAGTAGAGGGAACAGAGAATGGGAAGTACAAATGGCTTTTGCATAAGAAATGTTCAATGTCACTCAGAACAGAAATATGAATTAAAACTATATTATAACAACATTTTCTTCCTGCCAGATTAGCAGAAATCCAAATATTTGGTAAAATTCTATGGATAAGACTCTATGCCAATAGGCACTTTCCTAACAGGTTAGTGGAGGATCTGGCTCAATCCCTTGGGAGAACAATTAGACAATAGCTATTAAATTACAAATGTAAAAATCTTCTCACCTAATAATCCACCTCTGGGAATGTAGTAAGCAGCAATGCTGCTCAGGCATATGCAAAATGTCTTATGTACAGGACTATTAACTACTAAATTAGTCCTAGTAGCAGAAGATCGAAAGCAACCTAATTGTTTAATAATAGGGAACTGGTTAAATAAATGATGATAACCCTACATGATATAATACTATGCAGCTATTAAAAAGGGTGGGGAGGTGGAGATGTGTGTCAAGAAGTAGTCTATGTACCAATAAGGAAACATCCAAAAGATACATGGTTAAGTGAAAAAAACCAAGTAGTGTATATATATATGTCACCTTTTCATTGAAAAGGAGGTAGAACAGGAATAATATGTAATTTTTACTCACTTGCACATGAATAATAGAAAGATAAACTAATAGCATGGTTTCTTACGGGGAGTGAGGACTAGGCTTGTAGTGGATTATGAGAGAGATTTCAATTGAATACCTATTTATATTTCTTGAATTTTGAACCACTGGAATGATTCACCTATTTAAAAATTAAATTCTCATGGTAATAAAAATAAGATAAAATGACTCATACTTCTGAATAAGATGAACCAATAAAGGACTCTGCAACCTGAAACAACTAAAATATTGGACAAAATTTGACAAAACGTTTTTTAAGACATCAAGCAATGAAGTCAGTGATCCCTAAAAAATGGAAACAAACAAGATGAACTACTCAGTTGCCCCTGCTAACTGCACAGAGAAAGTTCCCAGATTGCAGCTCAGAAAGGAAGAATCTCAGTAGAGCCTGTGTGGTCTCCAAGTTGAGGAGATGAGCTGGGCGACCTGGGAGATCAAAGTGGCTGTAGTGTACAGAACAGAGTAATCAGTGAGGAAAGGGTTGCATACTCAAGAACTGCAGAACACTCCCTCCAGTCTTCAGGACAGTACTGATCAGTGAATGGATATAACAAAACTGCTCAAAGTCAGGTAAAGAACCTGCATGATAAGAAGCAATATCAGCAAGTCATACAGGGTCAGGAATAATTTCTTTTCTCATCAAGGTGAGTGGAAAAATCTCATAATTCATGAGGCACTGAGTAGGTGGAAGGATTATGTCCCAGACTTAATCCTGCCCTGGCTCTACCTAAAAAAGCTTAAAAAACAAGATCTCAAAGGATCAAACTGTTCCCAAGTAACTGAAGTATCCTAGAACAAAGTTTAAAATTTTTCTGAGGAAACAAAAATATCCAGCTTTCAACAAGGTAAAATTCATGTCTAACAACCAATCAAAAATAATATAATTTACAGTGTGGAGAAAAATCAATTAAGAATGATCCAGAAATGATAAACATAATCAAATTAGCAGAGAAGGACATTAAAATAGTTATTTTAACTTTACATATTGTATTCTTAGGTTCAAGAAGCTAGAGGAAGGACTAGGCATGTTAGGTAGAAACATGGCAGATAAAAAAAAAAAAGAAAAGGAAGACTCAATTTAGATTTCTAGAGATGAAAACCAAAGTAAGATGGAAAAAGTACACCAGAAGT
This sequence comes from Mustela nigripes, assembly GCF_022355385.1. Lineage (NCBI taxonomy): Eukaryota > Metazoa > Chordata > Mammalia > Carnivora > Mustelidae > Mustela > Mustela nigripes. The sequence goes on from NC_081560.1 coordinate 50,726,561, forward strand.
GACAAACAGATTAGACATTGAAGAAAATAAACTTGAAGATAAGCAGCAATAAAAACTAAGATAAAAAACAGGGAAGTATTAGGATTTAAATGAAGAGAATCACTGAAAAATGGGACAATTTCAAGAAGCCTAATATATGCAAAAATGATGTCACCAAAGGAGAGAAGAAATGGGAACAGAAAAATAATCTGAAGAGGTAATAGTCAAAATGTTTCCAAATTTGATGAAAGAAATAGTCTTTTCAACAAATGGGGCTGGAAAATTGTTTATCTATATGCCAACCCCCATTTGTCCATATCTTAAACCTATACAAAAACTCATACACTAAATGGATCCTATTGCTAGATATAAAGCATAAAACTATACAACTTTCAGAAAAAATATCAAAGAAAATCTTTATGACCTTAGGTTATGCAACAATATTTTACACAGAACAATACAAGCATGATTTGTAAAAGATAAACATGGAAAAATTGGACTTCATCAAAATTAAGAACTTCTGCTCTTTGTATTACACAGTTAACAGAATGAAAAGACAAGCGTTTTCACTGTGAGGAAATCCTTACAAATCATAATTCTGACAAAGTAGTTGTATTCAGGGGCGCCTGGGTGGCTCAGTGAGTTTGTCTCTGCCTTAGGGTCAGGTCATGATCCCAGAGTCCTAGGATCGAGCCCTACATTGGGCTCTCTGTTCAGCAGCGAGCCTGCTTCCCTCTCTCTCTCTCTCTCTCTGCCTACTCGTGATCTCTGTCAAATAAATAAATAAAATCTTAAAAAAAAAAAGTAGTTGTATTCAAAATATGTAAAGAACTCTCAAACCTAAATTAAGAAAAATCTTAATAAAAAATTATTACGATTTTAAGACAATCACCAAAACAGACTTAAACACACACACGCACACACACACACACAAATAAACACAAGAAAAGATACTCAAGTAGTCATCAGGGAAATGCAAATTAATATTATACTGAGTTATCACTACATACCTATATAAGTATCTAAAATTGTTAAGGACTGACCATACCAAATGTTGGTGAAGATGTACAGTAATTGAAACTCTCAAAATGCTGGGGTGAAAGTACACTGGTAAAACCATTTCTGCAATTAGTTCAGCCACTTCTCTGAAAGTTCAACGTATACCTACCATGACCCAATCCTTCAGTTCCTAGGTATTCACCCAAGGGACTTACATGTAAATGTCCACAGCATCTTTATTTATAATAGCCCCAAAGTGGAAATAACAAAAATGTTCATCAGCCAGTTAATGGATAAACAAACTATGGTATAGCCAAGCAATGAAATACTACTCATCAACACAAAGGAATCAACTACTGATACACATAAAAAGATGGATAAATCCTAAAAGAATTATGCTGAAAGAAGACAGATTAAAACAAAACAAAACAAAAGAAAAAAACAGCAAAGGTGATTCATGTTGTATGCTTCCATTTATATAAAAATAAGGAAAATGTAAACTAAACTATAGTGACAGAAAGCAGAGCAGTGCTTGCCTGGAATGCAGGGGGGGGGGGGGGGGGAGAAGGAAGGAAGAATTATAAATGGATACAAAGAAAATTCTGGAGGTGCTAGATATATATGTTGTCTTGATTATGTTGTTAGTTTCACAGGTACATATAACTACATTTATCAAATTGTACACTTTAAATGTATGCTATTTATATAAGCTTTTTCTCAAGTATTTTTTAAAAGTAAATATAAAAATTTTACAAGTACTGGGACGCCTGGGTGGCTCAGTTGGTTGGGCAGCTGCCTTCGGCTCAGGTCATGATCCCAGCGTCCTGGGATCATGTCCCACATCAGCCTCCTTGCTCGGCAGGGAGCCTGCTTCTCCCTCTTTCTCTGCCTGCCATTCTGTCTGCCTGTGCTCGCTCGCTCTCCCTTTCTCTGACAAATAAATAAAATCTTAGAAAAAAAATTTTTAGAAGTACTGAAAAAATAAAATATTACAATGGACTATGCTGGGCCTATTAAAGGATAATAATTAGTAAGAGAAAAGAAATCAAATGGATGAAATGGCTTTAGAAATAGCCCTACCATAACCTTTATGTTAAATCAGAAGGTGGTTCGAAATTTGGAAATATGTTGTCTGAACATAGTGCAAGTGTTCTTTATGCACCCTCAGTCTCAACACATATTTTCAGGTCTATTCAAATTTGCAATTGGAGCAAGTGACAACGTGGTGAATGCAGTGATCATAGTTGATATGAAGTTCACTGTGACAATAGCAGAGATGATTAAGAAAGGATGTTATTCTTCTAAAGATTTTCAAAGTATATGAATTCAGCCTACTCAATTAAATGCAGTCACACACACATTTTCAATCAGCAGGGAGTCTAGAATATATTTGTTTAAAAAAGCTTTGAGGGGCAATTCATACTCCTATTTGGTAAACATCCATCTGTGACCCACAAATTTAAGTTTCTGTCAAAGAGTTTATTTTAAAAAACTATTAAACTATTCAGAATTATACTAATAATAATAATTCTTAATTTATATCACACTAAGTCACTGGTTCATGCAAAGCCTATTTTTATTTTATTCCTTTTAAAAATGTGATAAACAGCTATAAACTTGTACCCAAAACAGAGGCTAGAACCTTAAGTGGTCCTCCTGCTCTCATTCCATTCCATCACCCTGACTTCCCCAGCTAAGGTAACCCTTACCCTGAACATTGTATTCATTAACTCTTTGGTATCCTTTAGTATAGTTTCACTGTGCAGTTATATGCATTCTTTAAAAGTATGCATTTAGATTTTTTAAATGTAAAAAATTATATCACATCATAGCATACAATCTTTTGGAATTTACATGCTTGTTAACATATTTCTAGCTGTACATACCTATGAACTGCTCTAGGAAATGACTCCAGTATACGTGAACATTCAACTCTGATAATGCTAAACTCCGCCCACCACCCCATGTGGTTATATCAATTTACACTGCCACCAGCAGTGTAAAAGAGATACCTTAAAGTCACATGTACACTTTCTGCCAATTGAATGTTATAAATGGTAATCCACAGTCATTTTTAATATCTCTTCATTTGTTAACTTGATTTGTATATGTGAAGAGAAACAGAAACACAACTTCATGTTAACCCCATTAATAACCAGTTTCATTGAATAGTCTCTCCTCTTCTCCATGAAAGATATGTCATCTTATCAAAACAGTACATGTGTTAGCTCCCTATCTGAACTCTCTATTCCTTTAATCATTCTATCTGCTCTTATGCCAATTCCATGATGGTATCTTAATTCCTATAAATTAGGAATGCCCCATTACTATATTTCTGTTTTTCATTACTGTGAGATATTCATCCTATCAAATACTATGAAAAATCTTACTGGAATTTTGTTGAATCTAAAAATCAATTTGAGGAAAACAGGACACCACAATATTGTCTTCTCCATGAACATGATGTATCCATTAGGATCTTCATCAGAGTGTGTATAAGTGTGTGTGTGTGTGTGTTTGTAGAGGACTTGAATCTTTTTGTTAGATTTATTTCTAAACATAAATGTGACATTCTCTGACTCTACTGTAAATGATGTTTGTCTTGCTTATATATCTTGATGTTTGTTGATGACATACAGAAATGCAACTGACTTCTGTATATTAATCTTAGTTTCAAATAGCTTGCTAAACTCATTTCTATTATAGTTTTGGGTACATTCTATGCTAAAAATATTATTTGAAAATAGTAAATTTATTTTCTCCTTCCTGAACTTTTTGCTTCAATAATTTGTCTTTTTGTGCTTATGAAACCTTCAGTAAGATACTAAATTGCAATGGTGTTACTGAACATCCTTCTCTAGTTCTTACTTTTTGTAACTAGGCAAGGACTTTATTAACTCTTCTTTTAAACTTTATATTGTGGCTTCTTTGGCTTAACTAACTGTATATTGTGTATAGGCAATAATTAAAAAGCAGCAGAGTCCAAGGTCCTCAGAATTTAAATGATAGGTTTCTGTATTTCATCATTCTATATATTTGCCATAAACAAAATTTTTTAAGCAGTCAAAATTATTGAAGTTTTATTATTTAAAAAATAAATCTAGTCAATTATTTGCCTAATTATTGGAGGCCTCATCAAAACCCTGAACAAGATCACCCTTCTCCCCAGGAGCAAGTGGTGCTTTTCCATTCAGCTTCTGCCAGTGTCCTTAAGCTTCTCAGTACCAAGTTGGTCTAAGAAGCCAGGGGGCATTTCTGTCAGGGACTGTGTCCCAGCATGGCTGGTAATGGTAAAAGTGTTTGCTGCCAGAGACATCTGGGCTTAGGATTGTTAAAGTAAGTAGATAACCATTCCCTAGTTTGCAAATACACTTACCTCTTTAATGTCAGAGATACTGCTTATTCTTAGTTTCTTTAAGGAGAATTGAAAATTTTTATCACTTACTATAACAGATATTTGTTGTATCATCTGTTACTCTATGTACCATTCTCAGGGCAGTTTTTTTTTTTTTTTTTTTAACCAATTACGCCTGAAGTTTGGCAAGTTTCTCTCAGTTTATGATAGGTGTTTTGATCTTATTGGAATGGAAATGAGGCTTTCTGGGGGAGTGGGGTTGTACTTAAGTCTTAGGCAGACTACCTGAGGGTCCAGTTCCTGATATTAAAGAGAATGATTCTAATATTCAACTATTCAGGATAATGTTGTCTTTAGTTTTAGTTTTTGTTTTTACATAAGCATAAGGAGTCTCCCTCTGTTCTTGATTTATTAATCTTTTTTAAAATCATAACTATGGATTGAATTTCATCAAATTCTTTACTGAGGTTTCTCTTTTTAAATCTGTTAATGAGTTTGGTTTCACACTTATTTCCAATATGAAACCACCCTAGCACCCATGGGAAAAATTCAACTTGAACATGTTCTGTTATTCCTTTTATATATTATTAAATTTCATTTGCTATTATTTTGTTAAGAATGTTCAAATGCATATGGAACTGTAATTTCTTTTCTTAAAATATTTTTGGTATCTACATCATGGTGGCCTTAAAGATGAGAAGTTTGACCTTAATGAACAAATGGAATTATGAACAGCCTTTGGAAACTAAACCATTATGTAAGTTGAAAAACCTCAGAATTAGCTACAACTTCTAATTTACGTTGGTCTCTAATTTAAAATGATAGATTCTTACATCTCATGAAAAATTTTGATTTTTAATAAGCACTTCAAATTATTCCGATAAAAATATCTACTGATCATGTTTTGAGAAACACCACCTGGCAGGGAGAGCTCCTGGCTCCCTTCTGCTCTCCTAGCAGTCCAGAGGGAGTTAAGATAGGCACACTAGGACTATATGATAGAGCTTCCAGTGAAAAAGCTGAAGAGGTTAAATGCCCTTGCCTCCCCACAGCTTCTCCTAGGAAAATGACCATAGTTTGTCCAGGACAAGCATTGTTTAGGCCTGTTATTCCAAAGTAATCAGTAATAATTTCCTCATATTAAAAAATAACCCAATTTAGACATGTTTTGACTCACCTTTGGAAGTCTTCATGTTATAATCTCTTTTCTTTTTTTATGATAGGCCTAAGAACTGCCTCAGGCTTAGATGACCTCTCCTAGCCCATTTAAATCTTTTCTCCCAGTTCTAAAGGCTAAATTAAAGAATTTGAGAAGGCATGGGATGGGAATATATTTAAGCCTGAGAGGGCTAAAGATCCTAGCATCTTATGCTATTCAGACCAGTTCACTGGGTGCAGAATCTAGAAAGGAATTTGAGCCAAAGTGCTAACATGTAACATATCAGTATTATGAAAATACCTTGCCTGTAAAAGTTCATGATAGCCTTGCTAAACTGGTATGAATTCTGGTTTACACCACAGGGGGGGAAAATCTTCCTAATTATCACAGCTAACACATAATTAAAAAAAAAATCTTAAGTTCTACCTTTCCAATCTATTCAAGTCCAAATGAAAATGTGCCACTTGAGAAATACAGGAGGTCTTAGAGGTAATAGTGATGTGAAATGTCTAATTTCGAATACCTTTTCTTTCATGATTCTTTTCTTGGAGCTGGGGAACAGGGGATACTGCACTGCGGGATTCTACAGGCCCTCTTCTTTATAAAGGCATTACCCTCAAAGAATAAAAGATGTAGTTAACGTTCCTAACACAGAGAAACAGGCACAAAATGAGAAGACAGAGGAATCCGTATCAAATGAAAGAACAAGACAAAGCCATAGCAGGAGAGCTAAGTGAAACAGATTTAAGTAATGTGCTTGATAAAGAATTTTAATCAATGATCACAAGCATACTCAATGGACTTGAGGAGAGAGTGGAGGACATCAGTGAGATCATTAAGATAGGGACAGAGTAGGGGTGCCTGGGTGGCTCAGTGGGTTAAGCCTCTGCCTTCGGCTCAGGTCATGGTCTCAGGGTCCTGGGATCGAGCTCCGCATTGGGCTCTCTGCTTGGCAGGGAGCCTGCTTCTCCCTCTCTCTCTGCCTGCCTCTCTGCCTCCTTGTGGTCTCTCTCTCTCTGTCAAATAAATGAATAAAATTTTCAAAAAAAGATAAGAGATAGAGATAAAGGACTCAATAAACAAAGTAAAAAACATGCCTGATGGAATGAAAAGCAGGCAGAAGAAACAAAGGAATGAATTAATGACCTAGAGACAGAGTAATGGAAAGTAATTATGCTGAACAAAAAGAGAAAAGAATTATGCAAAATGAGAATAGACTTAGGGAACTCAGTGACTCCATCAATGTAATAATATTCATATTATAGGAATCCCAGAAGAAGGAGAGAAAAGGGGGCAGAGAATTTATCAGGAGAAATAATAGCTGAAAACTTCTCTAGTCCAGGAAAGGAAACAGATATCCAGATCTAGAAGGCACAGAGAACCCCAACAAAATCAACCAAAGCAGATCCACAAGAAGACACACTGTAATTAAAATGGAAAAATAAAGTGATAAAGAAAAAATATAAAGAGCAATGGGACCAAAGAAGATAGTTACATATGAAGGAAACCCCACAAGGCTATCAGCGAATTTTTCAGTAGAAACCTTCCAAGCCAGAAAGGAGTGTCATGATATATTCAAAGTGCTGAATGGGAAAAACCTGCAGCATGGCTATAATTCAGAATAGAAGGAGAGATAGATTTTCCCAGACAAACAAAAACTAAAGGAGTTCGTGACCACCAAACCTACCCTGCAAGAAAAATTAGAGGGAATTTTTTGAGTGGAAAGACCAAAAATGACAGTATGAAGGTAGAAAACACAAAAGCAATAAAAATGACTATTTCTGTGAAAACCCAGTCAAGGAACTCACAAAATAGAAAGATGCAAATTATGACACTATATACCTAAAACACGGGTAGGAGAAAAGTAAAGAATGGATTCAAACATAAACAATTATGAATTTAATATAGACTGCTATATGCAGATATTCTATACAAACCTAAGAGTAACCACAAATCAAAAACCACTACTAAATATACAAAGAATAAAGAGAAAGAAATCCAAATATATCAAGACAACCAGCAAACCATGAAAGACAGAAAGACAAGAAAGCATCAGAGAAAATGTTCAGAAACAACCATAAAATGGCAATAAATAATATCTATCAATAAATTACTTAACATGCAAAAGGCCTAAATACTCCAATCAAAAGATATATGGTGACAGAATGGATAAAGAAACAAAACCCATCTAAATGTTGCCTATAAGAGTTATTTTAGACATAAAAACACCTGCCAATTGAAACTGAGGGGCTAGAGAAACATTTATCATGCAAATGGATGTCAGAAGAAAGTCACAGTAGCAATATTTATGTTGGACAAAAGACTTTAAAACAAAAACTATAACAAGAGACAAAGAAGGGCACAATATAGTGATACAAGAGAGAAAATTCAACATAAAGATAAAACAATATGAAGTATTTATTCACCCAACATGGGAGGTCCCAAATACATAAAAAAGTTAATAACAAACATAAAGGAAGTAATTGATAGTAATACAATAATAGTAGGGGCCTTTAACACCCCACTTACATCAATGGAAGGCTCATCTGAAAACAGAAACTCAACAAGAAACAGTGGCTTTGAGACACAATGGACCAGATGGATTTAACAGATATATTCAGAAAATTCCTAAATTTTCTAAAATTCCTAAAATACCACAATACACATTCTATTCAAGTGTACAGGGAATATTCACCAGAACCAATCACATATTAGACCACAAAACAAGCCTCAACAAATTCAAAAAGATCAAAGTCTACCATACATCTTTTCTGACTATACCATTATAAAACCAGAAGTCAACCAGAAGAAAAAACCTGGAAAGACTATAAATACACAGAGGTTAAATAATGTGATACAATGAATAGATCAACCAGGAAATCAAAGAAATTTAAAAATACATGGAAACAAATAAAAATGAAATTATAATGTACAAAACCTTTAGGATGCAGCAAAAGCATTTCAAAGAGGTAAGTTTAGAGCAATATAGGCCTACCTCAAGGAAAAAACCCTCAAATCCTTACAGCTAAAGGAACTGGAAAAAGAACAACAAACAAAACCTAAAACCAGAAAAAGGAAGAAAATAATGATTAGAGCAAAAATAAATGATAGAGAAACTAATAAAATCACTAAATCAATGAAGTGAGGAGCTAGCTCTTAAAAACAAAACAAAACAAAACAAAACAAAGCAAAACAAAAGTCAATAAAACTGATAGCCCCCCAGCCAGACTTATTGAGAATGAAACCAAATAAAATCAAAATGAAAGAGAAGAAATAACAATAAACCTCCAAAAAATATAATTACAAGAGAATATTAAGAAAAATTACATGCTGACAAACTGAACAACTCAGAAGTGGATTAATTCCTAGAAACATATTAACTGACCAAAACTGAAGCAGGAAGAAATAGCAACAAAACTGAATCAATAATTAAAAAACTCCCAACAAACAAAAGTCCAAGACCAGATGGTTTCACAAGCAAATTCTGCCAAACACTGAAAAAAGAGTTAGTATCTATTCTTCTCAAACTATTCCAAAAAAGTGAAAAGGAAGGAAAACTTCCAAATTCATTCTGTAATGCCAGCATTTCCCTGACACCAAAATTAGACATCACAAAAAGAGAAAAGATCTCTCATGAACATAAATGCAAATATTCTCATCAAAATACTAGCAAATCAAACCTAACAATACATTAGTAAAATTATACAGCACGACCAAGTGAGATTTATTCCTGGGCTGCAAATGTAGTTCAACATTCACAAATCAGTCAACATGACACATCGTATCAATAAGAAAGGATAAGAGCCACATGATCATTTCAAAAGACACTGATTGCAAAAGTAGTTCAACATTCACAAATCAGTCAACATGACACATCGTATCAATAAGAAAGGATAAGAGCCACATGA
>NC_081560.1:50735970-50750371 GCF_022355385.1 Mustela nigripes
ACATTTCAACAGACACTGAAAAAAACACTTAACCAAGTATAACATCAATTCATGATAAAAATCCTCAACAAAACAGGTTTGGAAGGAACATACCTCAACAAAATAAAAGGCCATTAATGAAAAACCACAGCTAATATAATTTTCATTGGAGACAAACTGAGAGCCTTTCCCCTAGGGTCAGGAACAAAACAAGGATCAAAACAAGGATTTCCCCTAGGGTCAGGAACAAAACTCAGCACCTTTATTCAACATAGTACTGGAAAACCTACCCATAGCAATCGGACAACAAAAAGAAATAAAAGGTGTTAAATCACCAAGGAAGAAGTCAAACTTTCATTCTGCAGATGACATGATACTACATAAAGAAAATCCAAAAGACTCCAACAAAAACCTGCAGGAACTGATTAACAAATTCAGAAGAGTCACAGGATACAAAATCAACCTACATAAATCTGCTGCAGTTCTACACACCAATAATGAAGCAACAGAAAGAGAAATTAAGAGAACAATTCCATGTACAACTGCACCAAAATTAATAAGATACCTAGGAATAAACCAAGCCAGAGAATTCTGAAAACCATAAAACAATGATGAAAGAAATTAAGCATGATATAAAGAAATAGAAGGACATTCCATGCTCATGAATTGGAAGAACAAACATTGTTATTATTTTATTTTTTATAAGCATATAATGTATTATTAGCCCCTGGGGTACAGGTCTGTGAATCGCCAGGTTTACACACTTCACAGAACTCACCATATCACATACCCTCCCCAATGTCCATAACCCCACTACCTTCTCCCTACCTCCCTCCCCCCGGCCACCTTCAGTTTGTTTTGTGACATTAAGAGTCTCTTGCGGTTTGTCTCCCTCCCTATCCCATCTTGGAAGAACAAACATTGTCAAAATATCGATACTACCCAAAGCAATCTACACATTTAAAGCGATCCCTATCAAAATACCACCAGTACTTTTCACAGAGCTAAAACAATCAATCCAAAAATTTTTATGGAACCATAAAAGACCCTGAATAGGCAAATTTATCTTGAAAGAGGAAAGCAAAGCTGAATGTATCACAATTCCAGACTTCATGATATATTACAAAGGTGTAGTAATCAAAGCGGTATGGTACTGGCACAAAAACAGATGCAGAGATAAATAGGACAGGATAGAAAATCCTGAAAGAAATCCACAATTATGTGGTCTATTAATCTTTAACAAACCAGGAAGACTATCCAACAGGAAAAAGACAGTCTCTTCAACAAATGGTGTTGGGAAAACTGGACCACTTTCTTATACCGTACACAAAAAATAAACTTAAAATGGATTAAAGACCTAAATGTGAGACAGGAAACCATAAACATCCTAGAAAAGAGCACATGACACTGGTCATAACAACTTTTTTCTAGATAGGTTCCCTAAGGCAAGGAAAACAAAAGCAAACTATTGGGACTCCATCAAAATAAAAAGCTTCTGCACAGCAAAGGAAACCATCAATACAACTAAAAGGCAACCTACGGAATGTGAGAAGATATTCTGCAAATAGCATATCCAATAAAGGGTTAGTATTCAAACTACATAAAGAACTTACAAAACTCGGCACCCCAAAACCAAATAATCCAATTTAAAAAAATGAACAGACGTTTCTCCAAAGAAAACATAGAGATCAGCAGAAGACACATGAAAAAATCCTCTATATCATTCATCATCAGGGAAATGCAAATCAAAACTATAATGAAATAGCACCTTACATCTGTCAGAACAGCTAAAATCAAAAACACAAGTAACAAGTGTTGATGAGGATGTGGGAAAAAAAGGAATCCTCTTACACCGTTGGTAGGAACGCAAACTGGTGTATCCACTGTGGAAAACAGTATGGCAGTTTCTCAAAAAGTTAAAAATAGAACTACTCTATGATACAGCAATTGCACTACTGGATATTTACCCAAAGAATACAAAAACATCAATGCAAAGAATATAGGCACCTCTATGTTTACAGCAGGATTATTCACAATAGCCAAGATATGGAAGCAGCCCAACTGTCCACTGATTGATGAATGGATAAAGAAGATGTGGTATGTATGTATGTGGATATATATACACACATATAAATATTAAAAACATACACATATATATACAAATATATAGTGAAATATTATTCAGCCACAAAAAAAGAAACAAATCTTGCCATTTGCAATGGCATGGATGGAGTTAGAGAGTATAATGCTAAGTGAAGTAAGTCAGTCAGAGTAAGACAAATGCCACATGATTTCACTCATATATGGAATTTAAGAAACAAAACAAACAAGCAAAGGGAAAAAGAGAGAGAAACCAAGAAACAGACTCAAATATAGAGAACAGTGATGGTTACCAGAGGGGAGATGGGTAGGGAGATGAGTGAAACAGGTGATGGGGATTAAAGTGTACACTTATGTTGAGCACCAGGTGATTAAAATAAAAACTTAAATGTATATATTTTTTCCTGTCCTTCAAAAAATAATGTAAAAGAAGTATTCAACATACGTTATTTCAAAGAATTGTATAGAAATATAAAAACTAGACTTTTAACTTCTCATACTGAAAGATCACTGGCAGTATCTTATGTAGAAACTTACAATTTCACTTACCCATGAAATGATAAATTTGTGAAACGAAGTTGAATTAAAGGCATCAATCTAAAACATTCCTTTCTCCCATTTCTACATTATATAGGTCTTTTAAACCCTCTCCTCAGTTCCAACACTCCCACCATCATTGCCAAATCCTTCTCTGCAATTACTTTATTACATTTCTTTCTTTACAATTCTATTGTAAATTCTATTCCATATATGAGTGAAATCATGTGGCATTTGTCTTACTCTGACTGACTTACTTCACTTAGCATTATACTCTCTAACTCCATCCATGCCATTGCAAATGGCAAGATTTCTTTCTTTTTTTGTGGCTGAATAATATTTCACTATATATTTGTATATATATGTGTATGTTTTTAATATTTACAATTCTATTGTAAAGAAAGAAATACTACCTCATCACCACCATAACAACAGTAGCAGCTACTTTTTGAGTGCTATATGCCAGGCGCTGCTAAGAGAGCTTTACGTGAATTAAGTCATTTAATCCTTGTAACACCTTCTGAGAAAAGAAATATTATCCTTAACTATATACATGAGACAATGAAGCACAGAGAGGCTAAGCTAGTAAGTGGTAGCATTTGAATCCAAACAGTGTTAACCTTCTTTTAGAGTTGTCTCTCAGAAATCACCTCACACCTCCAAAATTCTGCTTCCTGGTTAAAGGATATCACTTCTCTCCTTTTGGAAATTCATTCAACAAGATCAAACTAGATAATTGCTGTCATTAGAACATTACCCTGTTCAATAATCTACCTAAAAATTAGTTACAAAAATCAGACCAAATGAGTACAATCCAGGTATTCAAGATTTTTCTCAATCTATATACCTATCCTCCCTTTCTGACCTCATTCCCCATCCAGCCCATCACATGAACACTAAATAAGAGGTATTCAGAGCTATATTCTTATCCTCTCACAGGGTCTAATATAATTCCTGGAACATAACAGGTGCCAAAAGTGTCTGCTAGGTTAAGGACTAAAAGGCTTTATGATTTTTCAGATACCAGCTGTAGGTTACTGTAATGCTAAGGTTCATAGTATTCACAAAGACATTTTGTTATTCCTTCCTAATAAGACAGTGCTAATTGTTTTAAAAATTCAAAAATTCACCCATGAAAAAATAGGGCAATTCAGAACACTTAAATCATAGTTTTTTCCTATTTTCTTTAGCAAAAGAGGAACAAGTGGCAATTATAGCTGTTATAACTAACAATGTGATTAAAGAAATAGAAGTATTATTGATATTATCAAGAATTTTATTACTAACCTGTTGAGGGGTTATGGTATCTCTATAACTTGGTAAAATTTTTAGGGTGACACTTCCACTAATATTTTTCAGTAATTCTTGTAATTCCTTTGGATTGTTTCCAACTTCATGACCATTGACTTCTTTAATGATATCTCCCACATGAAGTAGACCTTGTCGATCTATCATTCCTCCGTGAAGGATTCGGGCGATTACCAGATCATTATTTTCAACCCGAAACGTTACACCCTAAAGGAAATAACAGAATTATCAATGATTTCAGATTATTAGGAAGAAATCTTAAATATTCATTAATATGTATATGTAAGAAAATCATTCTAAAAGTAGGTGAGTTAATTGTTCCTACTTTCCCCTGTTCTCTCCTATCTTCAATATTTTAATCTCATTAAACCACAGGCAACTGTGATGATATAAATGACCTCATAAAAACAGGACTTTCAGGGAACTGCATTCCACAGGATAAAAAGCTCAAAGGAGGAGAAAAAGTATTTATGCATTCTGATGACCTTGTTCTAAGCTTATCATATTTTCTGATAGTCAGGACCCAGAGATAATAATTTTTGCATGGAATAGAAAACTTCACTACTTACAGACTCCTACCATGCCTTCAATTTTTAATAACTTTCTTTTGTGTTTTGATACTATCATTAGCAAGCAACTTGAGTTCATTTCTTCAAAGGGTATAGGAAGAAATGGGGTAGTTGTATCTTATAATTTCTACTGCCCATTAGCCAGCTTCTTCAGGCCTCTATTTCAGCTAAACATTTTATTTTGGCTTAATTTTATATGCTATATTAAGATGAGAGAGCATCAGTTGTATATTTCTATACAAGCCAAAAAAGCACTGATAAAACAAATAAACATGAATTGAAGTTTTTATAATAATACAAATTATGAAAAAGAAAAAAAGATATGACTGAGCCACAAATATGTCAGATTTCAGATTTTAAAAGGCACTGATTTATCTACTCACCAATGGCTCCCCAGCTCTTTTGTGAATACCAAGAATACGAATGGCATCTACTGGTAATAATTGATTATTGATAGAAGAATTATTCATTTCTGGGCTTGACGGAGGTGAATCATAACATTTTGATGCCACAATATCATGGGCCTCCAAGAGTGACTGTAAGGATTCAAAAAAGCCTGTGGTTATTAATTACTGATGGAATAAGTTATTAAAAATAATAGTCCATTATTCCAGTGGAGTACTAAAACCTTCCAAGGCATACATTATTAAATTCTTAAAATATGAGGTAAACCAAATGCACCAGAATCTTTTAAAGAAATATATATACAGTACATTAACATAAATATTGTATTTCTTGTTTTAAAAGAGTTGAAGACTCCTGATAGAGTTTTATGACTTCTTAAAAAAAGTGACAAGTTCAGTGGAAATTGAACCTAGATTTCCAAGTGTGGTACACTGAAGGCACTGGAATTCACTGCCACCTTTGTCATCAACATTATCACATTTCCTATTTATCATCAATCCCTATTTATTAGGTATCATACAAATTCAAATGGTACAGGGGCACTTGGATGACTCAGTGGTTAAGTGTCTGCCTTCTGCTTAGGTCATGATTTCAGGGTCCTGGGATAGAGCCCTGCATCAGGCCTGCTCAGCAGGGAGCCTGCTTCTCCCACTCCCTCTACCTGCTATTGTGCCTACTTGTGCTTTCTTGCTTTCCCTTTCAGATAAATAAATACAATCTTTAAAACAAACAAACAAACAAAAAACCAAATTCAAATGGCACAGACCCTAATTTTTACTTTAAGATTTTTATGTTAGTAATACCATGTATTTTTTACACATATAAAAGCCTGCTAAAAAGATATCCAATAGAAAAAAATGGATAAATATTTACAGCATCTTATATCAGTGATGAGAGATTTATATTACTGACAAAGGCTTTAGTTTATAAAACATATGTTTTAAGAGGAAAAAAACTCTAATGACCTAGTAATGGTCCTGAATATAATTTTACGTCCTACATTTATGATGTACGTGCTACCATCATAGATGACTTCGATCTACTTTCTAGGGATTTCTTATAATTTTTAAATATATTTTAGTTTTTCACTTACACTATAATTGTGTATGCTCAACAATAAACAATAAACAATAAAATTAAAAAAAAATTTTTGAGTGGATGGAGCTCAAAAACAAATCAAAATAGAAAGAAGGGAGAAAATGTCAACAAATTAGAACAGAAGCAATCAGGATATGTGTAATTTCTGGTCATTTCATGTCGTAAGAGACTAAAGAAAATTTCAAAAAGAAAAAAAATCACAAGTCAACGTGTAAGGATTATTCCTATAAATGCTAGACGTTGCTAAAATCTCTAACCTGGGTTGCTTAGCTTCCAACCTATGCCTTCTTAGCCAGAATTATACTCCTGTGACTTGAACCACTACTTAGATGCTGATAACTTCCAGAACTCTCATGAGCTTCAGATTCATAGACTAAAAATCTTTCTACAACCAGTCAGTCATGAAAATTTGAAAATCAAAGAGTAAACATGGTAGAGGATTGAGACATACTAAATTAATGAAAGATCTGTAATTGCACAATGCTATTTAAAAAACAGAAGGACTGAAAAATTCATCTGTTGCCATTTAAGACTGCTATTTTAAACAATTCTTTAAAAACTGGTAAAGGGAAGGATCAGACATTTCCCTGATTTTTCAGTCTGAAATGCATTACGGGGTAACTAAATAGTTCAGTTGATGAGGAAAAGCTCTACTTTATATAAGAACAGCAGCTACAAAACGTAGAATGAGAGAACCTGGAAAATGTCATTTTGAAGGCTCTAAAGAAAATACTGATTCAGGCAAGGATTAATTTGTGTTCATAAGTAGATAAATGATTAAACAGGAAACAGCATCTGTATGCTAGAATAATAACACACTAGATTATGTCCTAGTCAAAAGTATTTCAAAGAAGGGATTAGATTGTCTATGCCCTTAATCAAGGGACTAATCTCAGCAACGATACTGGTGGGCTAACCAGGTGTCACATATCTTCTGATGTACTTTAATTCATATTAACATTACGTCACTAATGATGCATTCTAGTTCCAAATAGTTAACCTGAATCATCCTTTTAGATAGAACTTCTGTTCACAGGAAATAGAGGGGGTAACTAAACAACAAAGCGAAGAGACCACCAGATTATCCAGGGAGTGGGACATTCTTTAGGGCAATGGTCTCGTCTCTTAATAGGTCAATATCATAATCAAGGGAGAAAGGATGGTCCATCCAAATGCCACACATTTGGAAACCCATAGTACAAAACAGCTATAAAGAATATTTTGGTGTCAAATGGAGATGTTTGAATATAGTATGTGTATTACATGAGATGGAGATCCACTGAAATGGCCAAGTGGAAATCAGTGACTGAAAATAAGGGTAAGTTACAAAATAGCTTGTACAAAAGGATCTCAATCAGGAAAGAAAAAGATATGTACATTTATGCATAGAAAAAGTATGGGTACTAGGATAGTACAGTAGATCTGGGTAATAAGAATGCAATATCTTAATTTTTAAATTTTTGCTTGCCAGTATTTTCTAATTATATTTATGAAACTTTATATAAATTTATATACTTATTAGATTTTATATATTTATTAAAGATACACAGCATGTCTGAAAGCTCTATCAGATTCTTCTGAAGTATCACAAACTTAACAAGGCTGGTTACCTAACATTAACATGTCAATTTCTTCTAGAGTATTCCTTATCTCAGTGAGTGCCATCAATTATTTGTTAGAAACCTTACCCTTATCAACTTCCCAAATCTCTCTTCTGCAATGATCACACATAACCAATCACCAAGTCCTGTTGATTTTACTGCTTAAACCTGAAAATCTTCACATTTTCTACTCTCAACACTGCTGTCAGTTTCTTGCCCTAGTGCTTAACCATCTTGCTCCACAATCAGCGCCCTCTCCCTGTGTAATACCTCCTACTCTCCCCTCTCATGGTTTCCCACTGTCCTCGGGGTAAAGTTCAAATGGCTTACTGTGCCCTAGAAGGCCTTCATCAACTGGCACAAGCATATAGGATGTCTCTGATACATGTCCATTATTTTGTATGTTGAGATACTGATTCATGGAGCAACCAACTCACTATAAACCTTTGTATTTTACAGTCACGTTGTTGAAGAGTCACAGAAAGTCCTTGAAAAAACCCAAAGAGGAGTTGCCATTTCTTTTTCAATGCTAAGATTTATAGTGAAAAGCACTTTATATTCTTCCATCCCAGCATCACTTACAGAACAGTCCATTCTTTCTCCCCTAAAATGTAGTATCTCTATCATAAATCAAATTGTCATATACATGTATATGTACTTCTGCGTTTTTTATTCTCTTCCATTGGTCTATTTTTCTAATACTGTCCCAATGCCACACTTAATCACAGGTTAATAGGAAATCTCTCCCCCACTCCCCTCCACTCTCTCTTCTAAAACTGACTCTTTGTTAAACAGGTTTATTTTTCACTGACAGACCAAAGCTTAAATTGCACTTTTTTTTTTTTTTGCAGCTATGGAGGAAATGTTATGGATTAGTTTCTATCCTCACACAGTTCTCTTTTGTTTTATTCTAAATTCATTGATTGCATCTCAGTCTCAGAAGCAATACTGCAATAGCTTTCATAAGAAAGGCTGTGAAACAGTGGTAGTGAGGAAGGAAAACCTATTATCACAGTAAGAAAAATGTCTCCAGCATGTGGTCTGGTGGTGAATCAAGGCTGGTTTTAATTACACAATGGAAAATCCATTCTGATATATTTCTGCTATACATTTATGTAGTGTGTTATTAGTTGTGGGTGTATCTGATTTGATATCCTCAGTATTTCAGGATATTAAAATACTTAAGTTGGAACTTACATATTTACAAACGCTAAATAATCTTAAATATTACTTAATAATAAATAATCTTAAATAAATCACCATAAACTGGAATTTAACTACTAAAAGAGAATACTTTGGGAATAAAGTGCACTTGAGAAGAATAATACACAAAATTTACCTGGAAGTGAGGCTCTTTGAGGATTCCAACCAGCTCTGCCACATTTTCATCTGCATTCATTAAGGGAGTGATATCTTCAAGAATTTCATTGACTAATTCTAAGTTATTATCACTGACAGCTTCTAGTTTTGAGTCTTCTAGCCTCTCATGAGCCTGAAAAGATACAGTATAATTAAAGTCACAGCACATTTTTGCTCCAGACCATGGTTTTCTTCTTTTCATAAAGAAGACTTAAAAAGATACTACTTGAAAGTTTGATTCATTGAAACCAAATGTAATATTTCAATCAAGGACAATATGTAGATTTTGTAGTAAATGTTATCAAGAAATATAATAAATCTTAGCTTGTATCCCTATTCTGAAAGTCAAGGAAAACTTGTTTTAATAACTTAACCATGAAAAAACTATAGTCAGATAACAACTGAAAAGAAAAAAAAATTTCCTACCCAATAGAATTTCCTAATGACTTTCCTAATGACTGGTCTAGGCTCAAACTCTAGAGGATACTGCTTGTGATTCATGAAAATAAATGATTATGCATAATAAAAATTTTAAAAAAAGGAAATGTAATCATTACATGGACTGCCATTAAAAAATAATAAAAATCATTTGGGGAGCACCAAATCCTAAAACTACCATTTCCCAATATTTGAAAATCAGCAAAATAAGTTAATTTAGGAAAGTCAGGCTCTTGAACTGGACTTTGAAGGACTGTTTGATTTCATTAGGGGAGTGATCACCTTGTGTCTCTTTATCTTAAGCCACTTTTTTTTTTTCTTAATCTCACCATCTCTTCCATGGAAAATGGACCATGAATCACACTGTTACAGGAAACAAGTAGCCCTATTTAGCCTCAAATAGTTGGAATAAAACAGTTTTAAATTCAAACTAAAAATGAACATTAAGCAGTCTCCCTTTTTTAAGTGTTCTTTGTTTTTTGATGAATGGTTGCTGTCCGATTTTGAAGGCAGGCAAAGCATAACTGTTAAGAATTAATGTATAAATGAAACTATGTAAGATGACAAATCTTGTATTTAGTATTTTAAGATCCTCGTTGGTAAGTGCTCAGGAAAAACCCAAGTTTCAAGTAGTAACAGTATCAATTAAACTTTATCTGTACCTATAATACTTTAGCTGTTATATCTACCATAGAGTGGATCCTTCAAGACAAACACATGATTTTTAAAATGCAATTTTTTTCACTTAAGTATTTTTTTCTAGGTGACTCACCAGACTGAAATAAGTGTTTAAGTGAAAGAGGGGGCTATATATTAAGCAACATTTTTAAGAAACGCCTCAGAAGAAAAAAAAAATTTAAGTCATATGAGATGACAGAGGCAGAGGCTTTAACCCACTGAGCCACCCAGGCGCCCCAGGAGTTACTATTTAGATATGAAAAAAATTAAGATTAGAAAATGCCATGAAGTGGGGCGCGTGGATGGCTCAGTTAAAGCCTCTGCCTTCGGCGCAGGTCATGATCCCAGGGTCCTGTGATCAAGCCCCACATCGGGCTCTCTGCTCAGCAGGGAGCCTGTTTCCCCCGCTCTCTCTCACTCTGCCTGCCTCTCTGCCTATTTGTGATCTCTGTCTGTCAAATAAATAAATAAAATCTTTAAAAAAAAATTTATTAAAAAAAAAAGAAAATGCCATGAAGAATGAAATGGGTAAACCTGTAACTTTCTGAAAGTTTAATGTAAGCCTAATAAGGATAAAATGATGACACTCACATATACCATAAAATAATTATCACCATTGGAAAAAAACCCTAAAATAATGGATATAACTAGCTATTAACTCTTATAAAACAAGCTAGAATTGCTTATTGCTTTAATACAAATATTTGCTGTTAACAAATATTTAATTTAGCATCGTTAACCTTGCAACACTCTATTACTCTTACGGAAGTAGAATAAAGTTTAAGGAAAGAAAGGAAATAAAGAAGCTGAACATTTATTGAGGGCTGTTTGGGTATGTGTCAGGAACTATATTCTCAGTGCAGTGTGAGTGAGTGTGTATTAAGCAAAGGTAGGTGTATTGTTATCCTCACCTTGCAAACATAGATGCTGATGCAAAATAAGATAAAGTGATTTGCTTGAATATACGCTACTGCTAAGTGGCAGAGTCAGGTAGTCTAATACCAAGGCTTGAATGCTTACCTACTAAAGCTTTTTTGACTTCATCATTATACAGACAGCCACTGAAATATCGTACTGTGGTTAATTATTGTATCTGTTATATATTATTCTAATTCATTTAACTCAGAGATATACTCTCATTGACTGCTAGTTGATTTGTTCCTTCTTAGCATGCTCTTCTAGTCCAGATGTGTCATTCTGTTCTACTGAGTCTTCCCTACAGTTACTTTGTACTCCTGTGGTTCAGAATACTACCTGTCCCTTCAACCTGCACCCCTCTGCTCAAAGTAAGAGCTATAAAGACCACCTGTTTCTCTAGTTAAGAGATAAGGAGTACCTTACAATTTTCAGGTACTGTATCAATATATTTTCTATAACATCCTCTGGTCATGTAATATATCAATTCAATTCAGACAAGTAAAGAGCAGAAATGATCACTGACCTGAGAACTCTAATATAGCTCCCTTTGTTCCTATTCCTATGTTCATCTACCTTACTGCTCCCAAATTGGGTGAGGACACGTGGGAAGGTGGACAGACCTACCAGAAAGAGGATGTCAAGCAGGAGGGCAAAATTATGTTATAAAAACAAACACACCCAAAGGTTTTTTCATACCAACTACACAGACTGATGCTATAGTAGGAAAGAATCTCACTATACAATAAGAAGTTCTCAGGGAAAAAATAAAAGGCTTTTTAGTGAAACTGCAGCTATAATTATGTAACACAGAAAGCCAATTTCTAAAATATAGTTGGGTTCTATCAAGACTAACTGTAATTTTTCCAAAAAAGCAAAAGCAGGTCCATATTTGTTAATATGTAGATTTTTAAGCTCGAAGATACTGTGAAAGAAGTTGGGACCTCTAGTCACTTTAAAGTCATAATTTATTTAGTAGATTTTAAGAGGCAAGTGCCAACTTGAATTTAACTAATAAGACCCACACACCACAAAAAAGAAAATAAAGGACAAAAGGAAATAGTGAAAATTGTCCAGAAGGAGAGATGAATCATAAGCTATTTGAATGAATGGGTCTAGCATCCTTTAAGACACTATGAGAATAAAAACATATTCCACCTGCCACAAGTGGTTGAAAGAATATGCTATGACTGGGTTTATAGAACAATTGGAGTTGATACAAATATGGCCTAGCCTTCTTTTATGTCCAGATCCGAGAGTCCTATTTACCACTGCACCTTAGAAAAATGAACTGCAGAGAAGAAAAAGTTCTTTCAGGACTTCTAGGTATTTCTTCTAGGCACAGTCCAGCAGCCATGCTTGCAAGCCAAAAAAAAAAAAAAAAAAAGAAAGAAAAAATTTAACAAGTTGTGGGCTATAACTAAAGTGAAAAATACTATCATTTATTTTGTTATATCTAATACTATTATTATTATGTGTAAAACCTTCCCTTTTGTCCTCAAAAGGACGAAAATATAAATTTTGTTTCTATCTTTGAATATGGCTAAGTATGTGGTAGTTGCTCATTAAATGTTTCTTGGAAAAGATAAGTAAATGGGAAGTAAGTTTTGCTGTGGTCAGAGTCATCCCCTTCTATTCTAAAGAGTTTAGGAAGAGAAAGATCAAGAGAAGCCCACGAACAGTCAAAAATAAGTAACTTGAGCAGAAAATAGAAATGAGACAGGAAATAGAAAAGTCAATTTCTATTTTGCTTCTGCATCCATTATATCAAAGAGAATGAGATTTGTTCTGAATAAAAAGATGGAAGAAATAAGTATAAATAAACTAGAATTGAATTCTCTAATAAGTAAAGAACTTGCCAGAAATCTAGTTAACAAAAGGAGTTCAAATTCTTAGATTAGATAAATTATATATTGAAGTACTAAGGAAGCTTCTAAATAACATTGCCGAGCCACTCTTAGAGTTATCTGTGGAAAAAGAGAACCACACAGATGCCAAAAAAACTAGAAATGGGAATCTGTTATACTTTTTAAAATGAAAAAGACCTTTTTTCTTTTTTTTAAAAGCTTGGCTTTAACAGTATTCAGAAAAAATATAAAAGAATACTTTTTATAATCTCTGAGTGGGAAAGACCTTTCTAACTTATGCTGCAAAATCTGGAAGCTATAAACTAAACAAAAAAGGTCCAATAAAATTAACTGCATTTAAAAATTTAATTTCTTGTCAAAAATCAGCAAAGTCAAAATACAAATGACAAACCAGGGTTAAAATACTTACAAATCATATTATAGACCAAAGGCTAATTTTCTTATACATAAAGGAAGTTTTAGAAAGAGAGAAAGCAAGAGCACTAGCAGGGATAAGAAGAGGGACAAGCACACTCCCAGGTGAGTGGGGAGCCCAACTTGACCCCAGGATCCTGAGATCATGACCTGAGCGAAGTCTGAGGCTTAACCCACTGAACCACCGAGACACCCCTACAGAAAGGACTTCTATAAACCACTAAGAAAAAGATCAACACATAAATAGGCAAATACTATGAACAAGAAATATACAGAAAAGGAAATTCAAATACCTCTTAAATATCTGAAAAGATATACAACGACCTTCATGATAAGAAGTACAAACTAAATATATAGTACTATATATATTTTTTTAATTAGATAGGCAAGGATAAAAATCCTGGTAAAGTACCATGTTGGTGAAAATACAGTAAAAGACAGACATTCTCATACATTTTTTTTTCTCCCTGGTGGAAACATACTAGTGAGCAAAGTACACATTCATCTGAAGCGCACATGGAACATTTACCAAGACAGACCACTGTCTGGGCTATAAAACATATCTTAAAAAGTCTGTAAGAATAAAAATCATATTAAGTATGCTCTAAGAATACAATGGAATCAAATCAAAACTCAGTAATAGAAAAACAGCTAGAAAACCCCAAAACACTTCAAGACAAAGCAACACTGTTTTTTTGTTTTGTTTTGTTTTTTAGGATTTATTCATAAAAGAGAGCGCACAGCACATGAGTGTGGTTCAGGAGAGAGGCAGAGGGGCAGAGGGAGAGGGAGAAGCAGACTGCCCACTTAAGTAGGGAGCTGGATGCAGGGCTTGAGCCCAGAACCCTGGGATCATGATCTGAGCCAAAGGCAGATGCCTGACTGAGCTACCCAGGCACCCTCAAAACAACACATTTCTAAGACTACATGGGTCAAAGAAGAAGTCTTTTTTTTTTTTTTTTTTTTTTTTTTTTTTTAAAGATTTTATTTATTTATTTGACAGAGATCACGAGTAGGCAGAGAGGCAGGCAGAGAGAGAGAGAGGAGGAAGCAGGCTCCTGCTGAGCAGACAGCCTGATGCGGGACTCGATCCCAGGACCCCGAGATCATGACCTGAGCCTTCGGCTCAGGT
>NC_081560.1:50750471-50835451 GCF_022355385.1 Mustela nigripes
GACAGAGATCACGAGTAGGCAGAGAGGCAGGCAGAGAGAGAGAGGAGGAAGCAGGCTCCTGCTGAGCAGACAGCCTGATGCGGGACTCGATCCCAGGACCCCGAGATCATGACCTGAGCCGAAGGCAGCGGCTTAACCCACTGAGCCACCCAGGCGCCCGGGTCAAAGAAGAAGTCTTAAGAAAAATTTAAAAATATGCGATCCAAATGAAAATACAACTTACCAAATTTTGCGGGATGGGGCAAAAGCAGTATTTAAAGGGAAATTTATAGTACTGATGCACACTTAGAAAAGAAAAAAGACCTAAAATCAATAATCTAAACTTACATCTTATATAGTCAAGAAAAAAAGAGCAAATGAAATCTAGAGTAAGCAGAAGAAAGCAAATAATCAAATTTAAAGCAGAAACCAATGAAAGTGAAACCAGGAAGTCAATAAAAGTTAATGAAACCAAAATCTGGTTCTTTGAAAAGATTAAAATTAATAAACTTCTATCTAGGTTAACTAAGAAAAAAGAGAAGACAGAGATTTACTAATAACAGAAAAGAAGGGGGGGGCCATCACTACTAATGCTATAGACATTAAAGAATAATAAAAGAATACTATGAACAAATCTATATCTATAGATTTGATAACCTATATGAAATGGACCAATTCCTTTAAATACACACAGCATAAAAACTCACAAAAGGAGACATAAATAACCTGAAGAGTACTCTATCTGCTAAAGAAATTAAAATCAATAATTAATAACCTTCCCAAACAGAAAGCACCAGGCCTACAGGGACTAACTTGTATATTCTACCAAACATTTAAGAAGAATTATTCCAATTCTCTACAATCTCTTCTAGGAGATAGAGAAAACATTTCTTAACTCATTCTATAGGGACAGCATTACTCTAATGCCAAAACTGGACAAAAACATTACATGTCATTATACATCTATTAAAACCCATAGACACACATATACAACACGAAGTATGAACACTGATATGAACTATGGACTTAAGTTAATGAAGTTTTAAATTTATAGAAAGATTGTGCAGAGGGGTGCCTGGGTGGCTCAGTGGGTTAAAGCCTCTGTCTTTGGCACAGGTCATGATCTCAGGGTTCTGGGATCGAGCCCCACATCGGGCTCTCTGCCAACAGGGAGTCTGCCTCCCCCTCTCTCTCTGCCTACCTCTCTGCCTACTTGTGATTTCTGTCTGTCAAATAAATAAATAAAACCTTTTAAAAAAAAAAAGGAAAATTGTGCAGAAAGTATGGAGAATTTCCATGTTATCTGCCTCATTTCCATTTCTCTTATTTACCTCTTACATTAGTATGATACATTTGTTATAATTAATAAGCCAATCTGATACACTATAATTAACTAAAGATTATAGATTACATTAAGATGTCCTCTAAATGTTGTACAGTTCCATGGGTTTTGACAACTGCAGAATGTCATCTGTGTACCTTTACAGTATCATACAGAATAGTCCCATGGCCCTAAAAATGTTTTATGCTTCCCCTATTCATCCCTCCCTTGTACTCCACTAAACCCTGGCAACTACTGATTCTTTTGCACTGTCTATAATTTCTGCTTTTCCCAGAATGTAATGTAGTTGGAATCACAGTATATACCTTTTCTGGCATGGTTTCTTTCATCTAGCAATATGTATTTGTAGTTCCTCCATATTGTTTTGAAGCTCATTTCTTTTTTACTGCTGAATAATACTCCATTGTATGGATGTATCACACTTTATCTCTGCTCCTATTAAAAATCATCACCGTTTGCTTCAAAATTTTGACAATTATGAATAAATATGCTATAAATATTCATATGTAGATTTCTTTGCAGACATAATTCATCAACTCCCTTGGGTAACTATCAAGGAGTACAACTGCTGGATTGTATGGTAACACTATGTTAGCTTTGTAAGAAACTGCCAAAGTGTCTTCCAAAGTAGTTGTACTATTTGCACTGCTACTAGCTATGAATGAACAGCTTCCTTTTTAGGATACAGGCTTTCTCAGAGATATTGCAGGTTCAGTTCCAACCACCAAAATAAAGTGAACATTGCAAAAAGGGAATATTGCAACAAAGTCAAATGAATTTTTTGGTTTTTTCCAGTGCATATAAAGTTATGTTTACACTAACTGTGCAATAACATTGTGTCTGAAAAACACTGTATATACCTTAATTAAAAATTACCATATTGCTAAAAACTACTAACCATCAACTGAGCTTTTGGCAAGTTATAACCTTTTTGTTGAAAGAGGGTCACACCTCAACACTGATGGCTGCTAACTGATCAGGGTAGTGTTGCTGAAGGTCTGGGTGGCTGTGGCCATTTCTTAAAATAAGACAATGAAATCTGCTGCATCAACTGACTCTTCCTTTGATAAAAAATTTCTTTGTAGCAGGAGATTCTGTTTGACAGTTTTTCCCCAATAGCAGAACTTCTGTCAATCTTCTCAAACTCTGCAACTGCATTATCAACTAAGTTTATGTAATATTCCAAATCCATTGCTATCATTTCAACAATCTTCATAGCATCTTCATTAAGAGTAGATTCCACCCTAAGAAATCACTGCCTTTGCTCACCCATAGAAATAACTCCTCATTTGGGTTGATGACTGGATCAGTTGGTTAAGTACCTGACTCTTGAATTCAGCACAGGTCATGATCTCAGAGTCATGAGACTGAGCCCTGTGTCAGGTTCACACTCAGCATGGAATCTGCTTAAAAAGTCTCTCCTTCTGCTCCTCCCGCACCTGCACATGAGCACGTACTCTTTCTCTCTTAAAAAAAACCCCACAAACTCCTCACCCATTAAAAGGTTTATTATGAGATTGCAGCAATTTAAATATTATCATGATAAAGTAGAAATATTGTGAGAATTATCAAAATGTGACACAGAAACATAAAGTGAGCACATGCTGCTGGAAAAATAGTTGAGAGATTTGCTCAAAGCAGGGCTGCTACAAACCTTCAACTAAAAAAGAAAAAAAAATACCCAACAAAAAACCATAGTATTCATGAAATGCAACAAAGAGAAGCACAATAAAATGAAGTATGACTGTTTATGTTTTGCAAATATTTCCCCCAATATATAGCTTGCCTTTTCATTTCCTTAATGGTATCTTTTAAAGTAGAAAGTTAAATTTTGATAAAATCTAATTAGTCAAATTTTCATTATGCTTCATGCTTTTAATGTCTTATCTAAGAAATCTTTCTCTAACCCAAAGTAGCTAAGTTTTTCCTTATGTATTCTTTTAAAAGTTTTAAAATTTTAGTTTTTACTCTTAGATCTATTTTGAGGTATTTTTGTTTATAATGTGAGGCAAAGGATGATGTTCATTTTTTTGCCTATAAATAATCAATTGTTTCAACATTTATTGAAAGGACTATTATTTCTTCAATGAATTACCATGGTGCTATTAATAAAAACCAGTTGACCATACATATATTAGGGTCTCTTTCTGGGCTCCATTCTTTGCCACTGATCTATGTGCCAATACTACAGTGTTTTCTGTACTGTAGGGTAATAGTAATCCTTGAGATCTGGCTATGCATAGCATCAAGTTTTCTCCTTTTTCAAAACTGTTCTGGTTTAGTCTAAGTCCTTCATAAATTTCAGTTTATCAATAATATGTCAGCCTGAAATTCTGACTGGAATTCTACTCAAGCTACAGATAGTTTGGGGAGAACCGACAATGTTAACAGTACTTAGCCTTCCAAACCCTGTATGTATGTATGCCTTTAATTTCAGCAATTTTTTTTTAGTGTCCAGAGGACAGGACTAGCACATAGTATTAAACTGATCCCTATTTCTTTAACAAGTATATAAAAATACAACTAATTTACATAGATTGATCTTGTATCTTATGACCCTGCTAAATCACTTGTTAGTTCTAGGTTTGTTGTTCTTCCTTCTGATAGATTCTTAGGATTTTCAATATAAACAATAATGTCATCTTTGAATAAAGACAGTTTATTTTTTTCTTCTTCAATTTGTATGCCTTTTATTTATCTACTTTTCCTTGCCTTTTTGTACTGGCTAGTACCCCTGGGTATAAACATGAATGGAAATGATGAAGGTTGAATAGAAGGGATCACAGAAAGAAAGCATTCTATCTTCCATCATGAATTATGATGTGAACTGCAGTTTTTTAATAGATATCCATCAGGTTGAGGCAACCTCCAAGTTTACCAAGTTTTTATCAAAGATGAATGTTCAATTTTATAAAATGCTTTTCCTGAAACAATCACATGATTCTTATCATATCAACAAAATGGTGGCATTTACTGATTTTCAAATATTAAAGCAGTCTTGCATTTTTTAGACAAAACTCACTTGATAATGGAGTATTATCCCTTTTGTATGTTGCTGGATTTGATTTGCTAGTATTATCTTAAGAACTTGAAGTCTATGTTCATGAGGGATACTATTTTACAGTTTTCCTTTCATGAAATGTCCATAGCTGGCTTTGCTATCAGGGTAACACTAGGCTTCATAAAATAGTAAATGTTTTCTTTTCTTCCACTTTTTCTGGAAGGAATCAAGTAGAACTGCAAATATTCAATTTAAAAAAACATAGAGCTCTTCAGGTTGTCTCTTCTTACGTAGGCTTTAGTAGTTTGTGTCTTTTAAGGAATCAGTCAATTTCATCTAAGTTGTCATATCTATTGTCATAAAGTTGTTCATAGTATTTCTTATTATTCTTGCAATACCTGTTGGATTTGTAGTGATGTCCTCTCCTTCATTTCTGATACCGGTAATTTGGGTCTAGTTATAGGACTACTGATTTTATTGATATATTTGAAGTTATACTGACTTTGTCTATTTGCCTTTAATCCATTTAGTCTTATTTTTATTAATTACTTCTTTCTGCTTATTTTGAATTTAATTTGCTTTTTTTTTCCTATTTTCTCAAGGTGCACACTTAGATGACTGATTTACATATTGTTCTTTTCTAATTACAGCATTTTCCTCCAAACATTGCTTTGACATATATTTTCATTTTCATTCAATTCAAAACATTTTTTGTTTGTGATTTCTTCTCCACCCTGTGGTTATTTAGAAGTATGTTGTTTAGTTTCCAGATACTTGGATATTTTTCAAATAACTCTGTTCTGAATTTTAGTTTAATCTCCTTTAGTTTCACAGGTCTGCTATAAAAAACCGGGGTGAATCTGCCCAATGTACTGTGTAGCATGAGGGCTCTCAACTCAGTAGTGGGAATGCAAACTATTCTCCAGATTTTGTGATCCCTGGGAATTGTTTGGCCTACTGTGCTTTCCAGGGGATCTTCTCTAAAACTCCAGAGGCTACTTCATACATATATAGGTCAGTGCTCAGCCAAGGATTTGACAGAGATCTCCAGAGCCCTTTCTGTGTTCAGCTTCCTTTTCCCTAATATTTTGCCACACAAATTCCAGTCACTTCCATCTCCTCAAATCCTGACCTCTATGAAGATTGCTGGCCTGTTTGTATTTTCATCCTTTACTGCAGCCTGAAAACTGTCCTCAATTTCATATTGCTCACTTTGTTTCCTTTCTGTCAGGGATCATGGTCCTGGCTGCCTACTATCCCTGTCTAAAGATGGTTTCCCTTCCCATCCCATATTTTGCTGACTTGTGATGTTAATTCAAGACTATCTTTTCTTCCTTATAGCTTGGATGAACTTTATTCATTCTTGTAACTTTAGTTTACAATCTTGAAACCCTAGAGATTTCAGTACGCATCCCTGATTCTTCATACACTATAAACAATTTCTTTTACCACTTCCTGAACAATGAAAGGATCTTACAATTGTTTGATTCATTAAAATGCCCCAAGACATTGTTATTATTTTATTTTAAAAATTAATATTATATTTACCATTAGTATTCCCTTTGTCATTCTTTCTGCCAGAAAAATGCCCTTCTGCATTTCTTATAAAATAAATGGAGATTATTTTTCTCAGATTTGTCTAAAAGTAAAAACCTTTATTTTGCTTTCATTTCTGAAGGTACTTTTGCCAGAAAGGGAATTCAAGTTTGGCAGTGTTTTTCTTTCAAAACTTCAGTGATCTCAGTGCACTCTGCTTTGACATATATAGTTCCTGTTCTGTTGTTAACCATTAGTTTCATTGTTTCTCTTTAAAAGTATTCTTCTCTGGTTACTTTACAAATATTCACTCAGTCTCTGATTTTCAGGAATTGGACTATATTGTTCCAAAGAATGTCTTTCTTTAGATTTTTCCTGTAGAAGTATTCACTGCTTCTTGGATCATCAGTTGATGCTGTTCATCAGTTTTGAAAATTCTTGGCTACTAGATCTTCAGCTATTTCTTCTGCCCCATTTACCCCTTCTCTCCTTCTGAAATACCAATTACATGTATATCAAACATTTTGAGAATGACTTCTATTCCCTCTTCTGTTCTTTCCACACTTGCTACTGAGTTTCAGTTTGGATGCTTACTACTGGACTGTCTTTAAATCCATTGATCCCCTACTCTGCAATGTTTAATCTCTTAACCCTATCAGATGAGCTTTTATTTCAGATATCATATTTTTGAGTCCCTGAATATCCATGATTGTTTTTTAAAGTATTACTAACATAAGGTGTTTCATTAATTGCAGGTGTACACTGATTTAACAAATCTACACAGTACTCAACGCTCACCGTGATAAGTACAGTCATCAACTGTCACCATACATTACTTAAATATCATTGACTATATTCCCTATGCTTTTAATTTCCAAGACTATATATTTTTTTACAACTGAAATTTGTACTTCTTAATCTCCCTCTTCCATTTCACACATCCCTTACCCATCACCCTTCCAGCAATCACCAGTTTGTTCTCTATATTTAAGAGTCTGGTTGTTTGCAGCACTTCTTAAAAAAGTCAAGATATGGAAGCAAACCATGATAGATAGATAAATGAATAAAGATGATGCGGTATATTGGGACTACACCAAAATAAAAACCATTTGCAGTGAAGGAGACCCTCAACAAAATGACAAGGAAATCTGCTGAGTGGGAGAAGATATTTGCAAATAACATATAGTATAGGGGTTAATATAGAAAATATATAAAGAACTCTTACAACTCCACACAAAAAGACAAATAACCTGATTTTTAAAATGGGCAGAGGACTTGAACAGACATTTTTCCAAAGATGACATACAGATGGCCAACACACACATGAAAAGATGCTCAACCTCACTAATCATCAGGAAAATGCAAATCAAAATCATAACGAGATATCACCTTACACCTATCAAAATGACTAGAAGCAAAAAGACAAGAAATAAGTGCTGGCAAGGATGTGGAGAAAAAAGAATCCTTTTGCACTGCTGGTGGGAATGCAACTGATGCAGCCACTGTGGAAAACAGTATGGAGGTCCCTCACAAAATTAACAGAAATAACCACATAATCTAGTAATTCCACTATTGGGTATTTACCTAAAGAAAACAAATGGCTAATTCAATAAGATATATGCACCTCTATGTTTATTCCAGCATTGTTTACAATAGCCAAGATATGGAAGCAGCACAAATGTCACTGAAGAAGATGTGGTATATATATACAATGGAATATCACTCAGTCATAAAAAAGGAGACCTTGCCATTTGCAAAACCTAGATGCACCTGGAGGGTATTATGCGAAGTGAAAACAAACAAAAAACAGAAATTGACCCATAAATATAGAGAACTGATGATTGCCAGAGGGGAAGTGGGGGAAGAATGGGCAAAACAGTTGAAGGGGAGTGGGAGATAGAGAATTCCAATTATGGAATAAGTCATGTGGACAAAAGGTACAGCATGAGAAAAGTCAATGATATTGAAATAGTTATATACGGTGACAGATGGTAGCTGCACTAGTGGTGAGCACAGCATAATGTATAGACTTGTCGAATCACTATGTTGTACACCTGAAACTAATGTAACATTGTGTGTCAAGTTCTTTTTAATTTCAAAAGAAAAATGTTTAAAAAAGATGATGGGGGGCGGGCACCAGGGTGGCTCAGTTCTTCAAGTTCCTGACTCTTGCTTTTGGCTCACAGGGTTGTAGGATGGAGCCATGCTTTGGGGCAGTGCAGAGTCAGCTTAAGATTCTTGCCCCTTCCCTCCCCCTTTGTTCTCCCAGCCCCCACCTTGCCCCTGCACTCTCTCTGAATAAATAAACAAATAAATAAAATCTTCAAAAAAAAAAAAAGATGATATGGCACATATGTATATATACACATACGTATATATACACATACCCAATGGAACACCTATATACATATACGTACATACACAATGGAATACACATATACATACACAATGGAATATTATTCAGCCATAAAAAAGAATGAGATCTTGCCATTTGCAAAATATGGACAAACCTAAGGGGTATTATGTTAAGTAAAGTAAGTCAGACAAAGACAAATGCCATATGATTTCACCTATATGTAGAATCTAAAAGAACAAATGACTACTTGATTGACTTTGATTCTAATTTTGATTCTACTTCCTAGTAAAATTTTATATCTTCATTTTCTCTTTTCTTCTCTTAAAATATAATACAGTATTTAAAAATGTTTGTTTATAAATTCTAATAAAAGGACCATCTATGGAACTGCTGTTATTTTTCCTCATGATTATTAGTTACATATTTCTGCCTCTCCATGTTACTAGCAACATATGCCTCTCTGTTTCCTCAGTAACTTAACCATTTTTCTCTACATATTGTACTGGGAATGTTAGCCTGCTGTGACTCAGTAGCTCTTTCTTGGAAGTAAAAGTCTTCTTTTCCTCCTGGGATTTCTTTTCTTTCATTGTGGGAATACTAAGCTATCACTGTTTCTATTTATTTATTTATTTATTTTTAATTTTGATTTTTTTAAAAAGATTTTATTTATTTATTTGTCAGAGAGAGAGAGAGCGAGAGAGAGTAAGCACAGGCAGAGTGGCAGGCAGAGTCAGAGGGAGAAGCAGGCTCCCTGTGGAGCAAGGAGCCCGATGTGGGACTCGATCCCAGGATGCTGGGATCATGACCTGAGCCGAAGGCAGCTGCTTAACCAACTGAGCCACCCAGGCGTCCCTCACTGTTTCTATTTATTGAGAAACTGCCTGACCAATGGTAGATGCTATCAGTTGATTCTGTTCTTAATATCATTTTTGAAGAACATTTATTTATTTGAGAGAGAGAGAGAATGCATGAGTGGAAGGGGCAGAGAAAGGAGGAGAAAGAATCTCAAGAAGACTTGAGCTGAGCCATATGTGGGGCTTAATCTCACAACACTGAGATCATGACCTGAGTCAAAACCAAGTTGGACACTTAATTGACTGTGACACCCATGTGCCCCGTTCATTTCATTTTTATCATCAGAAGATTACACAAGCATCTGAGCTGCTCAAAAGTCATCCAGCCATTTCACCTGTTGAGAATGAACAAGATAATCCTCTATAATGCCAATATCAATAGCACAAAAGCCAGAATGAAAATAATTTTTACCCACAGAAATTCTTAGGAATACACAAGCACACAAAACCCATGCTATAGTAGAAAGAGCCAGAATTTGAAGAAAGAAAACCTGGTCTAAACCTCATCTCTGTCAATTTACTAGGACAATGACCTTAGACAAATAATTATTCTACTTTGATTTTCAATTCATTAAGCTGCTGTGATGACAAAACAATGTATTATAAAGACCTCTGTGAATTATAAACACATTATAAAATGCCTTATTATCTAGTTTCTATATCTACAAAGATAATAAATTGAATAAACATGGGCAAGTGGATGTAAGAGATACTGATGATAAAAACTGACAACCAACATTATATCAAAAGAAGAGTCAAAAACTTTTTAAAAAGATTTTATTCCTTTATTTGACAGAGAGAGAGAGATCACAAGTAGGCAGAGAGGCAGGCAGAGAGAGAGCGTGGGGAACAGGCTCCCTGCTGAGTGGAAAGCCCCATGTGGGGCTCGATCTCAGGACTTGAGATCATGACTTGAGCCGAAGGCAGAGACTTAACCCACTGAGCTACCCAGGTGCCCCTCAAGACCTACTTTAAAAGTACCACTTAGAGGGCACCTGGGTGGCTCAGTGTGTTGGACCGCTGCCTTCGGCTCAGGTCATGATCTCAGGGTCCTGGGATCGAGTCCCGCATCAGGCTCTCTGCTCACCGGGGAGCCTGCTTCCTCCTATTTCTCTCTGCCTACTTGTGATCTCTCTCTGTCAAATAAATAAATAAAATCTTAAAAATAAAAAAAAATAAAAATAAATAAAAAAAATAAAAGTACCACTTAGCGCTAAGGGTGAGCTAGTTAATACAGGTGTAACGAGCCCTTACATATTTCAATAGACCCTGAAGCTTTTACTCTACCTTGACATGGTATGATAATTGGTTATTTATGATAAGAAGCTTGAATTTGAAAGTTATTTATATCCTATATTATTACTATTAAGATAAAGGGCTATCTAATAAACTTAGGAAAAACTGTAATCAAAAATGTCTAAAATTGGGGCACCTGGATGGCTCTGTTAGCTAAGCAGCTAACTCATGGTTTCAGCTGAGGTCATGATCTCAGGGTCTGTGCTCAGTAAGGGCTCTTCTTGAAGATTCCCCCTCCCTCTCCTTCTGCCTCCCCTACTGCCCATGGCTTACACCCATGCTTTCTCTCAAATAAATAAATTTTTAAAAAATGACTAAAATCCAGTTGGTTGATACATATCTAGATTAGTTTTTACTTAGGAGCCCAGGGTTTTATATCATGTGATCTTAGGATGATTAAGTTTGTGAATAAAATGTGCATCACTGACTCACTTTTAGAAATGAAAAACTCTGTAAAAAGTATGATTTTTCACAAGTGAGAAGAAAAAAATGAATTGACTGTGGTTAAAAACAATGGGAGAGGGTGAAATCAACATACTGGGAGTGCAAAAAGCAAATGGAAAAACAAGATGACTACATGAAGGAAACACCAGAGAGGACATGTGGCATGTTTCTGAAAACAAGAATCACTTGAAGGAATGCTGAAGAACGGGAGAACAGGGTTGTGAAGCAGTTAATACACTAAGCTTTAGTGATGTTTATAAAAACTAATACAGGAAATAGTACAAGTGAAATAAAACTGGACTAAGAATAGCAGTAAAAGTATATTTACGGATGAGTTAAGGAGACTACTAGAGAGCTGATTACAGAAACAGACTTAATAAACCAAGGTTATTCAAGAGAATACAAGATTTCAGAAAGTAATAGATATAGGAAATCAGGAACCAAAATGAAAAACAGGTACACAGTCTAATATAAAAGAAGGAAATCAGTATTTTGCAGTTCCTGAAATGGAGATAGTACCAGGATCTTTTTCATAAGTCCTGTTATGACTGTTCAGTTACAATTTCCCTAGAATTTAAATGTGTTAGGCTAAAACTAAGAGTTATTTTATCTTGTATTTAAAGTCAACACAAGAAAGGCTAAAGTGGTCTAATTTTCATGTGCATGAGTGTTATTATTTGCTAACTAAGCTGAAGGCATATTAAGTTCTGAAATAGTAGTATTTGAAAAGATCTCTATAAAGACAATTTTAAAAATAATTTAGTAAGTTTATGAATAAACCACTATACCTTAGCAAGTGATTTTACAATAGGATTCTCCATAATCCCCTTGAGAAAAATTAGGTCTATTTCTTCTGCTCCTGTAGATGAGGGCAGCTCCGTAAGGTTATCCAACACTTGCTGCATTGCTGCTGAGATAAAAGCAATAAAAAAATAATAATGATAAAAAACCCCAAACCCTTAAATTCCAAGCCATTATGAAATACAATATAAAATTATAAAATTTTGATATATTTAAAATAATTCAAATAAAAAGACATTAACAAAACTCTTTTGAAAAGTCATGTTTTAAAGTAAATCTTTTTTTTTTTTTTAAAGATTTTATTTATTTATTTGACAGACAGAGATCACATGAAGGCAGAGAGAGAGAGAGAGAGGAGGAAGCAGGCTCTCCACTGAGCAGAGAGCCCAATGCGGGGCTCGATCCCAGGACCCTGAGATCATGACCTGAGCTGAAGGCAGAGGCTTTAACCCACTGAGCCACCCAGGTGCCCTGAAAAGTCATGTTTTAAAAAACAATTGTTAAATGGTTAAGTTTCAAACTGAATTCCCGTGAATTAGGAGGACACATTTTTATACACAATTTGGGCTTTATCAGACTACCTTATACATACTTACAACTTAACACTTGCTTTATATTTTTTAAATTTAAAGCACTACTCAAGAAGAAATACAAAATTTAAATAGACCTATAATAAAGTAAAGAGAATGAATTAGTAATCAACAAACTTTACACAAGCCCAGAACCAGATGGTTTCACTGGTAAATTCTATCAAACTTTAAAGAGGAATTAAAACCAGTACTTCACAAACTCTTAAAAAAAAAAAAAAAAAAAAAGAGGAGGGAATACTTTCCAATTATTCTATGAGACCCTGATACTAAACCCACAAGAAGGTATCAAAAGAAAATTATAGCCAATATCCTTTATAAATACAGATGCAAAATCTTTAATGAAGTACTGAAAAAACTGACTCCAGTCACATATGACAAGGGTTGTACACAATGACCAAGTACAGCTTACCTCAGAAATACAAGAATGAAAATCAACCCGTGTACGATACTGTATTAATAGAACATAAAACCAAAACAACTACATGGTATCTCAATGGGAACAGAAAAAGCATTCAACAGAATTAAACTCTTTTCATGATAAAAACATTCAACAAACTAAGAATGGAAGGGAAATTTCCTAAACTTGGTGAAAGGTATCTATGAAGAATCTATAACCAATATCATATTTAATGGTAAAAGACTAGACACCTTTCCACAAGATCAGGAACAAGGCAAGGATGTCTACTCTTGCCACTTCTACTCAACATCATAGTGGAGATTCTAGCCAAGGGAGTTATGCAAGAAATAAAAGCTTTGGAAAGGAGTAAGTAAAACTATCTCATTTTGCAAATGACATGACCTTGTATATAGAAAATCCTAAAAATAAAAAAAAAATTTATTAGAATAAATGAGTTCAGAAAGGTTGCAGGATACAAGATGAAAATACAAAAATCGAACATATTTCTAAACACTAGCAATGAATAATCTGAAAGTGAAATTTATGAAAACATTCTTTTAAGAACAGCATCAAAAACAAATAATTAGGAATAAATGCAACAAAAGAAGGGTAAGATTTGTATACTGAAACTATAAAAATCATCGAAAGAATTAAAGAGGACTAAAATAAATAGAAAGCGGGGCACCTGGGTGGCTCAGTGGGTTAAGCCTCTGCCTTCGGCTCAGGTCATATCAAAGTCCTGGGATCAAGCCCCACATCAGGCTCTCTGCTCAGTGGGGAGCCTGCTTCCCCCACTCTCTCTGCCTGCCTCTGCCTTCTTGTGATCTCTGTCAAATAAAGGAATAAAATCTTAAAAAAAAAAAAAAAAAGAAAGAAAGAAAGATATCCTACCTTCACGGATTGGAAGACTTACTATTGTTAACAGGGCAACACTCCCCAAATTGATCTACAAATTTAATGTAATCCTTGTCAAAATCTCCACTGCCCTCTCCCCCTTTTTTGCAGAAATTGAGAAGCTGATGTTAAAATTCATATGGAAAAATGCAGTGGACCCAGAATAGGCAAAAGATCTTCAAAGAGAAAAAAGTTAGAAGACTCACACTTTATTTCAAACCTGACTAAAAAGCTTCAGTAATCAAGACTGTGGTACCAGCATACACAGAGACATAAATCATAAGAGTCCAGGGCCATGTGGTTGGCTCAGTCAGTTAAGGATCTGACTCTTGTTTTCAGCTCAGGTCATGATCTCATCATCATAGGATTGAGCCCCACATCAGGCTCCACACTCAGCAGGGAGTCTGCTTGAAGAGTCTCTCCCTCTGCCCCTCCTGACTCAAATAAATCTTAAAAATAAAAAACAAGAAACAACTTACAGACCAGAAATAAATCTATATATTTAAGGTCAACTGACTTTCAACAAGGGTAGCAAGACAATTCAACAGAGCAAAGAATAGTCTTTTCAACAAGTGGAACTGGGTCAACAGAATATGAATATGAATATGCAAGAGAGTGAAGCTAGACTCCTACTGCATTCAATATCATAATCTTTTATTATTCAGATTAATTTTATTAGTTTTGTCTCTTCTTGATGTTTCTTTGGCATAAGTCTCTTAAAATTGCAGTTTTTAATATGTTTTAATTTTTATTAAAGTAAAACATAAGCATTGTTAAAAGTCAGACTGTACTCACTAACTGGCTTATAACAAAATATAGTAGTTCTCTGCTCCATACTGTCCTCTTCCCTCCCAAATTACATGATTCTGTAGAAGTACTTTGAATTTGTTAGTTTCATTTAATAACATCAGTATTTCTGTATAATATGCTAATATTGCTTCTTTTTCTTTTACCCGTTTTAGACAGTATCTATTTTCTGCTAGAATACTTGAGGGTTAAGCTTTTAACTTCCTCTATCTCCAGAAGGGCAATTTCTAATAAAGTCACCATATGGGAATCCTACACATTTTTTTCCCCAAATGTTCCAACAAACTTTTCACATTTCTGTAATTTTTCCAAATGCTCAAGAATTTTTTCCAACACTCTATCAGACCTATTATTCCCTGACTTCAACTCCTAAACTCCAGTCCAAAGTATTCTTGTCTTGTACTTTAATCTGGACAGTTCATCTCTAGACCTCCTATTCACTCTGTGTAAAATGAGTGACAATTCTGAGAGATGTGAATGGAAGAAAAATGTGCTCTTAAAACAAGGAGAAGGAAAATCTATACGGGGCTAAAATGAAGAAAGGAAACCTAGGAAATAAAGTATACAAACAAAGCCTATTTCATACTTTTGTTTGGGGCCCAATGTATACCTTTCAGTAGGTAGAGAACAACAGAATCAATAATCTTTTTATCCTGTAACTAGTTAGCTCTACTTCTCATGATGACTTTTTTCTTTCCTTTGATGTTCTATATCTATATATTTCTTTTAACTTTTAACTTTCATTATGAAAAATTCCAAACATTTCTAAAAGGGAGACAAAATAATATAATGAACCCAATAACTATCAGCTCTAACAACTAGCAACTCATGGCAAATCTTGTTTCATACCCCTATATATTCTCTATCCTACATAACTTTGAAGCAAATCCCAGATACCACATTTCAGCATTTATGTCTAAAATATCAGGGTTCTTTTTAAACAATATAACCAAAATACTGTTAGCACACCTAACAAAATAACAATAATGTAATATCACCAAATTGTTATACTGAAAATCTTTTTAAAATGCACCTTCTAAATGTATATTGATTCCTGAGGTACTGAAATTTTTATATTGGTGCTTAATGAAGTGGGAAGCAAAGTGGTAGAGGTTGTAAAATATACCCTTGG
The DNA here is from genome assembly GCF_022355385.1 of Mustela nigripes. Classification (NCBI taxonomy): domain Eukaryota; kingdom Metazoa; phylum Chordata; class Mammalia; order Carnivora; family Mustelidae; genus Mustela; species Mustela nigripes. Next base: position 50,765,901 of record NC_081560.1, read on the forward strand.
TTATTCTAAAGATCTTCATAAGTTCTTGATTCTTGATTATATGAAATTTAATTAAACACTGGTAAGTCTGCCAAATATTCCATGTTCTGGAAATGGGATCTTGAATATTACAAAGTTGCCATGCATTCCCAAACTAATTGGTACATTTAATGGAGTTCTAATCAAAATACAATAGCACCTTCCACATGTTTTCAGGCCAGGTCTGGCTTGTTCTTCCCCCCATTAAGGAAATGTCCAGGGAGCTCCAAGAAACCTGGGCAGGGAGGCAAGGGAGCAGGTAAAACCAGTGCAGTTCTGCACAGGTCGGGTAGGTTACGCATCTGGAAGTAAGTAGCTGTCCAAGGGCAACGCTGTGCTGGTGAATGTCCACAGCAATCTGGTATATCCACTGCTATTTAGTTTAAGGAAAAAGCAAATTATGTGTTTTACAAGGAAATCTTCAATGGATCCTCATGTCCCTTTGGGACCCATGCCCCCAAGACTTCAAAGAGCAGACTGATACTTAAGTATTCAAGTTTTAGGATATACCATAAAACTCCCAGCCCCTTGGGGATGGTGATGCAAAGCTGCCAAAGCTGAAAATCAGAATAGTTACAACTGTCTTTCTAGGATGAAAGTTCTGGATGTCATCCATGCCCCTGAGATCCCATTTCCAGCTGAGGATGGCATCCCTGTTTCTTTATGTGCAAGAATTTCCACCCCTAGTTGCTAGATCTTGAGTCACTAGTACTCCTTTCAAGGGGTACTCAAAGTTTTCACTATGCCCAATCCCTTCTGGATAGCTGAGATGGCCCAGTATGGGAGAGGAGTCTATAGCCAGACAGTATTGTTCCTAACAGAAGGTCCTGACCAAGTTGGCCACTATGGCCAACGCACAGAGTGGGAGCTCTCAGCAACAAAAGTCAGCAGCTGGAGACCTAAAGCAATCTCCTAAAGTCTCCCTAACAACCATCAGGTAATATACCCCCCACTCCAGTTAGAAGAGTAAGCATGCCAAGCACCTCTTTGAAGAGTTTTAAGGACACTGTAACAAACTGTGGACTATGCTATGATGGCGCTGAAGGACTCTCGCTGAAGACCGAGCTAGACAGACTGCAGTGCGCTTGCCAGGCAGATCCAGAATGGCCCTGCCAAAGCCTTATTGAGTCCAAAGGTTCTAGTGCTTCTGCCTAACGGATCATTCCCCAGCCCTTTCTCATGGGAAGTTTTAGATTATTCAATAAGACTTTGTTTCCCACTGATAGCAACTTTTTTCTGTTGTTGAATTCAGATGTTATTTCTAACATTCCTGTCAAAGCATCCTTAAAAATATTTGCTTTTCACTGGGTGTGGTGCATAAACAATGAATGCTGGAACACTGAAAAGAAATAAAATAAAAAAAAGAGAGTGTAGAGATTACCTAAAAATAATAAAATCTTTAAAAAAAATTCTAGCAAGACTTCAAGAGCTACTTCACATTTTTAAAAAAGACAGAAAAAAAAGAAAATACAGAAAAGACTGAAAATATTTCAACTTCTATGCAGATTTCAAAACTCAATAAAAAAAGAAAATTGTATTTTAAACTCACTTATGAACATATAGGCACATATCTTAACACATTAGCAAATTGAATTTAACAAGGCCTTAAAAAACAACAATGGCTATAACATGGAGGACATGAGGAGATGGAGAGGAGAAGGGAGTTGGGGGAAACTGGAGGGAGAGATGAACCGTAAGAGACTGTGGACTCTGAAAAACAATCTGAAGGCTTTGGAGGGGCAGGGAGTGGGAGGTTGGGTGACCCTGGTAGTGGGTTCTATGGAGGGTACATACTGCACGGAGCACTGGGTGTGGTTCATAAACAATGAATTCTGGAACACTGAAAAGAAATTTTAAAAATAAATAAAAATTTTTAAAAATTAAAAAAAAAACAACAATGGCCAAACAAAGTTTAACCTAGTTATATAAAAATGATTTGACATTAAGAAATATTATAATTTAGTAATTATCATAGTAAGAAAAAAAACCCTATCATCTCAATGCTTCGAATACAGTACAAATAAATTTCAAAACTCAATCCTAATAGAAAAATCATACCATAGTAAGAATAGAAGGAGGAAAACAAAGTCATTTGATAACAGAATCTATATGAAACATCATACTTAATAAAGAAAAGGCAAAAAAGCTTTACCATTAATGTCAGGGACAAGACCAGAACACCCACTAAGACCACTACTTTTCAAAAGTATATTGAAAGTTTTTTTTTTTTTTTTTTTAAAGATTGATTTCTTTATTGGGAGGGGGCAGAAGGGGGTGAGAGAGAGAGAGAGAATGAATCCCCAGCAGACTCCCCACCAAGTACAGAGCCCAATATGGGGATCAATCTCATGACCCTGAGATCATGACCTGAGCCCGAAATTAAGAGTCAGACGCTTAACTGACTAAGCCACCCAGGTGCCCCTATACTAAAAATTTTGATCAAACGTTTAAAAAATCCACATATGAATGTTAAAATAATAAAGAAATAAATAAAGCCACTGATGATAACTATCTACTTGGCAAAGTCACAAGGAATCAAATGAAAAATTATTTAAATTAGTTAAAAGAGTTTTGGCTAAGTGACTAGACATAAGAGCAATAAACAAACAAAAAGAAATCCCTTTCCTAATAATAGTTATAACCAATTAGAAAACATCATTGCTGGGAGAAAAATAAAAAAGATATCCCATTCACAATAGCAACAAGATCAAGCAAAACAAATAAACAAGTAAAATTTAATGCTAAAATAAAAATGTTCATTCAGATAGGTATGAGAAAAATTATAAAATATAATAAAGAACATTTAAAATAAATAAATGAAGGGACTATGTTCTGGGATAGGAAGACTCAATGCTATAAAAATATCAATTTTCTCCCAATTATTCTTTTAAAAAATGAATAAATTCTGGGGCGCCTGGGTGGCTCAGTGGGTTAAAGCCTCTGCCTTCAGCTCAGGTCATGATCCCAGGGTCCTGGGATCGAGCCCTGCATCAGGCTCTCTGGTCAGTGGAGAGCCTGCTTTTCCCTCTCTCTCTCTGCCTGCTTCTCTGTCTACTTGTGCTCTCTGTCAAATAGATGAATAAAATCTTTAAAAAAAAAAAAAAAGAATAAATTCTAATAGAAACCCCAACAGAATTTCTTGTAAACCTATTCTAAAATTTACTTGAAAGAGAAAATGGGTAAAACTAGCCAGTAACTTTGCATATGCGCGCGCACGCACACACACACACACACACACACACACACACACACATATATATGCACACACAAATATAAAGGAAGTACCTGTGTTATCAAGTATAAAAACAGTGTAATTTAAAATAGTGCAGTATTGGCATTGCAATAGTCACATCTTGAAAGATGTGGAGCTAACCACATCTTTCAGCTAACCACTGGAGCTAACCAGTATTTAATATATGTTAAAAGGTGATACTTTGTATCAGTGTGGGTAGGATTCAGTTAAATATGGTAGAATGACTACATGAGCTTATATTCTATCCCTTCAGAACCTCTATAAAACAGCAGCATAGTATTAGTAAAGGTACATCCCCACAAAAATAAAGAGAAAAAAATGGACAAAAAATATAGCAAAAATATTTGGAACAGTGGGAAAAGAAACTAACTTAGAGAGCAAAAGTAGATTCTACCTGCTAAATATTTGGGGCATCTAACTATTTCATTCCATCCCACCCTCATGAGTCTTAGCCATCATCATTTCTTTCCCAAGCTACCACAATAGTCTCATGAATGTGTGTATGTAAGTAATTGAAATGTAGATTTTATGGCCCATAAGTTATTTTAATACAACGCTAGATTCAATCTGCACCACCTTTTACAGCTTTAGTTATATCAATCTAATTCCCTGTCCTGATGCAAAGTCCTCCCTCCACTTACCAGCACATATGCACAACCACTTTTGTGTACCTAATTCATATCATCCTTTAGAAGCAGAATTTCTATGCCCCAATTAGGATAAATTCTCCTAATATATATTTCCATAGTATTCTATACATTACAACTCTGATAAACCTATAGTTATTTTGGTATTTGTTTAATGTACAATTATTTTCTAAACTCTAAGTCTAATAAGCATAGAAATTAGATCTGTCTTGCTCAAAACTATATTCCCAGCAACCATCCTACATTCTGGTACATGCTAAATTCTTCATAATACAGTTTCAGTCACAAAAATGTAGTATTTTTCTCTAACTAAAATCAAGAACAGTTTTAAATTATATATTGTTATTTATAAACAAAACATCTGTGCAATACTTGGAATTAGCAAAATGCGGTATAGTTTACAAAGCAGTAATCCTAAAGCTACCAACTTTCCATAAATTATATAATAAGCCATAAAGATAGAAGTGTTTTCTTTCATTGCTTAGTCTACTAAAGTGGCTTTTTCAGTAATTCTTCATATAAATATATTTCTAACTTTCTATAATTCAGTACATAAGGCAAATATAATAAAATAAATGGTATTTACCCAGCAAAATTGTTCCAAAATCTCTTTAGAATTGTTTTATGTAAGCATTTCTGCCTGGTTTTAGAACTCTAACTAATTACATGAGTTATTCTTAATAAATTAGGCCTTAAGCCTATTTTAATATACAAAATCCTTTGTAACCACATTTGGTGATATATTCATTCCCATTTGACTCAACCATTGAAAATATGATAGGTAAGTTAACTTTTCATAAGATGTTAAAATTTATTTCTGTTGCTATATTTTGTAGATAAAATAACAATTATTTCACCAGAACCAAGCTGGATAATTTGTAGAATTCCTTTAATGAAAAATGAAATCTCCTTCTATGTGCTTTTGGAAATATTTAAGCATAATTTTAAAGGAGGTACTTAGAAGTCATTTGGACTACTTCTAATGTGGCTGTAATAGAGCAGCAAAATTTTTAAAAAATATATTTCCAAGAAATGATACCAAAAAAAATCTACTGAAATTCAAATCAAGTCAGGTTTAAGTTTAAATTGTGACACAACCATTTTCACACAACGGATTTAACCACAACAGCAGAGTTCATGTGAACCATTAATGTTAAGTCAATAATACCCATTTTCTATAAAATGACAATATACTGTCAACATCCAAGCTCTCACACTAGTATCTTGAAAATCTAATTTAGTATAGTTACACTGAATCAAAGAATCAAATCTGAATGTGCTCAGCCTATTTAATTAACATTTGCTGAGGGCTTATAGGCTAGGCATGATGTTACCTGCTGAGGAGACTAGAGAAATATTCTTCAAAAAGTCAAACCAGTAGACCAAAATGTGTAAACATGTATATAAAGCCTGATGATGGTAAGAACACTATGAAGGAACTGCAGTTAGGTGATACAGCATAGTGTTTAAGAGCCTGGACTTAACCATTTAACTAGCCCTAAAAAGCTGAGTAAATGACTTAACATTCCCAAGTCAGTTTCTTTCACTTTTTTTTTTTTTTAAATATTTTATTTATTTGGCAGAGAGAGATAGTGTGTGCAAAGCAGGGGGAGCAACAGGCAGAAAGAGAGGGAGCCTGATGTGGGGCTCGATCCCACGGTCCTGGGATCATGACCTAAGCCGAAGGCAGTCACTTAACAAACTGAGCCACCCAGGCGCCCCAGTTTCTTTCACCTGTTAAAGTAGAAAAGGACAATAGTATACAAGGTAGCTGCTGCTAAATAATATATAGAAAACTCCTAGAACAATACCTCCTGGTGCATTATTAACATTGAGGGAGTACAGAAAAGGAGTAAAATATTAACTCTTTCTTTGATGGTGGTGATAGGATGATAACATGGGAAACTATATAGATGTCAGTGGAAGCATCTTCGTGGAAATGACCAAAGTGATTGACCCTATTCAAAATCCTGAATTCATCATCAATATTTAAAGTCTCAAAATAAAATGTGGAATTGTATTTCCCAAAGCATTCCTAGAGAAATTTCTAAGGTGGGAGTCAAGAAGTGCAGACATAGTGGAGGGGCAGCCATTCAGAGCTAAGTAAGGAACCCTATATACAGGAGCATTCTTTTTAGCCTAAGTACCACACATTTCTTTGCAGAGACAGTGGTGGGTATTCTGCTTGGGAAGGATTCCTAACACAGATGTTGGGCCTGAACAAAGAAGCACAGAGGCCAAGGTAAATCTGTTTCTTATTGATGGACCCTGAAGAAGGGGTGGAGGAAAAGCTACATTACAGAAGGGAATACACTAACAAACAGTATTTCTCAAACAGGAAACTATTAGCATTTGGGGAACAAAGATTTCTTTTGGCCCAGAACTGTTCTCCACCAAATGCCTGTACTGCTCTACATTTATTATAACCACCAAAAATTCCCCTTACCACATTTCCTAACACTTTGATGGCTGATACCACCTTCTTCCCTTCTGTTCTTCCAACAGAAAGGCTTGCACTAATATGTGTATCTCCAGGATAAATTCTTCCTTCTCAGTCTAGCTTGTTCACCTGCTCTTTGCCTACAAATCTGAAAGAGAAGCCTGCCTGAGGACAGGCTTACCTTTTAGCCCCCATTCAAGACCTCTTATCCCATAGGAAACAGCAGCAAGGTCAGGGGACAGTCTATATATATACTACAGAGGAAATCCTCATTAGATATATATTCTGGATTAATCAACCTAGTCCTTCACTTACAGATCACCAGACATCTAAAGAAAACTTCAATGGCAGTGGACAAAGCTGAACAAACTAAACTAAGGGGAATCAGATGGTGCTGAGAATAGAACTTAAAATTTTAATTTTTATTAGCAGACTCAGAGACCTGAGAGGCAATTGCATTCATAAAGGAGGTCACTAAGAGGAAGAAAATTAGGTACCTAGAGAATAATAAAAAGTTCCTGGCAATTAAAAATATTGTCAAATTTAGGAGCCTGGATGGCTCATTCGGTTAAGTGACTGGCTCATTGGTTTCGGCTCACGTCATGATCTCTGGGTCCTGAGACTTAGCCCGCCGTCGGGCCCCACGCTCAGTACAGGGCCTGCTTGTCCCTCTCCCTCTGCTCCTCCCCCTGTTCTGTCACCATCTCTCTGTCTCTCATAAATAAGAAATCCTTAAAAAAAAAAAAAAAAAAAAGTCAAATTTAGAAAAACAGTAACCTAAAAGATAAGACTGATAAGGTCAAAACTGCAAGCCAGAAAAATCAAGTCAAGTTAAACTCCTAAATGCAGAACAAAGATGAAAACATGGAAAACAAAAGAGAAAAACACATAAGCAAGTCTAATGGTGCCTATCAGGAGTTTCATAAGACAAGATCAGAGAAAAGGATGAAGAGGAAATAGCTGTCAAATAGAAAAAAATGTCCCTGAGTTTAAATGACATACAAAACTTCAGAATGAAAGGCTTTCCAAGTACAAAACAGACTGAATGAAAAAACCCCAGATCTGGAAACATCTAAGTGAAATTTCAAAATGCCAAGGATAAAAAGGGGGGGGGGGGGTTAAGTGGATATTTCTAGAAAGAAGAGTTATGTAAAAGGAACAATAATCAGACTTGTATGCCATTTATTACTGGTAATACTGAATACCAAAAGATAACAGAGTAAAAATGTCAAAGTTTTGATGAGAAATAAGTTTAAAAAATTACATTTTTTAGAAGCCATTATACATTCACACACTTTTATACATACAAATGTGTGTGTGTGCATACACATATGTTGTAAAAGAAGTTTAATTATGTTTCCAGATTTTAGGGGTTTTTTGTTTGTTTATTTTTAACCGAATTCTACTTTCAATATGGGGCCTGAACTTATGATTCCAAGATCAATAGTAGCATGCTCCACCGAATGAGCCAGCCAGGTGCCCAAAAGAAAGTTTAACTACTGAAATATTTAATAAACACACAAAAAAACAATCTCCTCCTGCAAAGAGATTTCTTTCTATCCCTCCAGACAAAATATATGCTTGTATTTAAATATAAACTTTTTTATTTATACGAATGTGATTGTTTTATTAACATCTTAGTGTTCTTTCCATACGGAGGTTACTCTCTTCAGTGTATCCAGTACCTCAAGAAAAGTATCAAAATTTAGTCTGTCCTCTACTAAAAGATATGCAGGTTGCTTCCATTTTTTTTTTTTTAATTTTTAAGGTTTTTATTTATTTGAGAGAGAGAGGGAGAAGCAGACTCTCTGCTAAGCAGAGAGCCTGATGTGGGACTTGATTTCAGGACCACAAGATCATGACCTGAGCTGAAGGCAGGCGCCTAACCTACTGAACCATCCAGACATCCCCATTTTTTGCAGTTAAAATCAATGTTATAATCAGCATCTAAATATACACACACATAAATATACATTAATATATGTATATTAATATATGTACCATATAATATGTACCATTAATATATGTACCATAAATGAATAAATACAAAGAGTAGATTGCTAGATCAGAAAACACATGATTTTTCAATTCAGATACTGTGAAACTGTTTTTTAAACAGGTTGTATCAATTACATTTCCATTAAGAGATCCTCATTTCAGTATTTGTTATATTAATAATGAACTGCCTTATAAAAACATATCAATATAAATGCTGACAACACGTGTAGCAAAAGGAGTGCCTGTAAAAGAATTAAATTCTGAATTCTAATCTCACTTTTCTCCAACATGGCATCAAAAAAAAAAAAAATCTAACTATGTCTTTATTTCCTTATCTGTAAAATATAAATAACATCGATCCAACTCATAAGGCTATACAACAAAATTAAAGGACTCACCTACTAAAAACATGTAAATGCTAAATATTGTTTTAGTTAATATTCTGCAACTCAATCTCTTCAACCATCATTGTGACTATTGCTAATTATTCAAAGTATCAATGAAAAACAAATCACAGTAACAGCAATTTTAATATAATTTTCCCACCTTAAAATAATGTCTTAAAAAAAATTAAAATAGTTGAGAGCTTTTTCCTAATTTTATCATTTTAACTGCCACTCTGCATCTTGTCATCTTCTGTTAACTCTAATTCAGAAAGGAAAGTGACCTACCATTTGTAATAAACTTGTCAATATTCCTGCTATAAATTAAGTGTCTTACAAGATCAGCTAGTATAACTTTCTGGCATTCTTAGAAATAATTTTTTTCTCCAAATTTTTATTAAATTCCAGTTAGTTAACATGCAGTGTAATATTGGTTTCTGGTGTACAACGCAGCGATTCATCACCTCCATACAACATCCAGTGCTCACCATAAGTGCACTCCTTAATCCCCATCACCTCTTTCACCCACCCTCTGCTCACCTCCTCAGCTCCGGTAACCGTGAGTTTGTTCTCTATAGTTGAGTCTATTCCTTGGTTTGCCTCCCTGCCCCACCCCTATGGCATTGGTATTTGTCTTTCTCTCACTGACTTACTTCACTTAGCATAATTCTCTCCAATTCCATCCATTTTATTGCTAAAAACAATTTCCTATTACGCATAATGCTTTAAGAAAGAAGACCCCTCCAAAAAACAAAAACAAAAACAAAAACAAAAAAGATAGCATCTGGAGAATATTTCACTAAAGAATTCTGAACTGATACCTCCCTTCCCCACCACCATGCTTAAATCTGTTTTACTTCCTTCTGGCCTTTATGGTTTTACTGATGAGAAATTCACATTCACTTAAACAGTTCCTCTATTAGTGCTTCTGGCTTTCAGTGTTTTGTTTTCTTTTAACTTGTTTTCAGCAGTTCAATTATAATGTGACTAGGCATGGATTTCATTGGGCTTATCCTGTTTTGAGATTTGCTGAACCCCTTGAATATATATGTTTATAACTTTCACCAAATTTGGGAAGTTTTCAGTGACGATTCAAATATTTTTTTCTGCACAGTATTCTTTTTTGCTGGGTGTCTAATAAAACAAAGTATGCCAGACTTTCTGGTATTATCCCATAGGTTCCTGAAGCTCTGATCATTGTTTTATTCAACTTTCTCTCTGTTGTTCAGTCTGGATAAACTTCTGTTGGTCTCTAAGTTCATGGATTCTTTGTTATCTCCATTCTGCTATTGTACTTGTCCAATGAGTTTTTTGTTACTATATTTTTCAGTTCAAATTTTCTATTTGGTTTTTCTTTTTCTATTTCTTTACTGAGACAATCTACATTTCCACTCATTTCAAGAGAGCTCACCTTACTTGCTGTGGTATATTTATAATGGCTGCTTTAAATCTTTCTCAGATTATTCCCACATCTGTGTCATCTCAGTGTTGTGTCTGTTGACTGTCTCTGGCCACGTGAGTTGACGTTTTCCTGGTTCCCTATGTGCTAAGTAATCTTAGAATGTATGCTTTATATTTTTAATAGTATATTTTGACAATGTCTTGTCGAAATCTTCTGGAGAGTGTTGATATTTCTGTGGTAGCAAGCAATTTACTCAGTTGACTTCAGACCTTAAATTCTGATTCTCTGAAGTTCTACTGCCATTTTAGTTTAGTCTTTCATGCTTAAATTCACAAAAAAGGATGCAGATAAGTTTTCATTTCTCTCCGGTAAATACCTAGGAGTGAGATTGCTAGTTCACATGATAAGTATACATTTAACTTTATGAGAAACTACTAAACTGCTCAAGACTTTCACAATGTTATTTTGATCTGTCCCACATTATATACTACCTACCAGTCAGTCTGGGACTTTAGTGGTGGTCAATCAGCATTTCAGTGCCTAACATCAGTGTATACTCTTATGGTCACACACACACACACACACACACACACACACACACACAGTTCAAGGGTGAGTCCAGGAGTGCACAAACGACTTTAAGGAGTTTCTTCAGGTCTACTCCCTCTCTATAAATTTGTCCAGTACTTCTGTTTTCTGTGATGCTCTTTATCAATGCTCTGGCCAGAGATCAGGGGCTCTATTTAAGCCATTCTCCCATATACTTCCTACAATGACAACTTTTCAATGGAAGAGGAAGGTTTCCTCCCCTGGAGTTAGAGTCCTCTTGGCTGCTGCAACTGCTTCAACACTATTGCCAAAGGATTTGCTGGGAGCTGGGGTGCAAGACAACTCAGAATAAGACAAAGAAGAGAGAAGATTTCTGCACTCTGAGTATCTTATTCTTTAAACCAGAAGCAGAAGGTTTCTGAAGTTCTCGCTGCACATTCTGATGCCAACTTCTGGGTTTAGGGATATAGTTGGTAGGAGATACCAAGGGGAAAAAAGAGTAAACTCACCTCTGATTCAGTGGTATTTAAATTTTTGGTTGTCTTCTCCAACATGCCTGCTACTATTGACTTTGTAGTCTACAAATAGCTATTCCTGTATTCAGGCCAATTTTTATAGCTGCATTCACTGGGAAGGAGGGTGTAGCATGTTTACGCCTTCTTCCTGGAACCCTTTGTAAACAAGTTCTATTTTCCACCAAATTTGGGGTGTTTGGTGCCATCATTTCTTCAAATATTTTTTCTGTCTCTTTTTCTCCTTTGTATCTTTCTGGGAACTTGCATTACATGTATGTTGAAATGCTGGACATTGTCCCAAAGGTCTCTGAGGCTCTGTTTACTTTTTTAACATTTTTTTTCTCTCCCTTCTTTGGACTGAATATCTTTTATTCATCTTCACATTTTCTCTGCCACCTCCAATCTGTTGAGGCTATCCAATGAATTTATTTTAATTACTGTACTTTTCAAATACAAATTTCTATTTGGTTCTTCTTTTTTAATTTGTTCTTTATTGGGATTCTTTATTTGTTGAGTACACGGTCTTTTAATTCTCTTAACATATTTAAAAGCCAATTTGACGTTTTTGTTAAATCCAACTTCACATTCAGAGGCCATTGCCATTGACTGTTTTTCCTGATTATAGGTCATACTTCTCTGGCTTTTTTCTTTCGTCCCTTTCTTTTTCCATGTCCTTCAGTTTCTGCCTGAAAACTGAATCTTTAATGTATTATAGTAACTGTGCATTCATTTTATTTTTCAGAATCATTGGGTCTTTTTAGTAACTCATCTGGATTTAAACCACAGAATATGTTTTCCTCTATGGTTTGCAGTTGGGAGGTATATGTTTAGTTTTTTTAATTCTTATTTTTATATTTTAGATTGGTTTTCTAGGAGTTGTGCCTATCTCTATATAGCTAAATGGTTAGTCACTAACTTGGGCAAAAGTTGGGTTCAAACATTTCAAGCCTGTAAGATTTTCACCACTGCCAGTTGGTTTGTGTATAGAGTGGGGAACAGATTCAAACTTATAGCCAGTTCTCTACTCTCCCTTGCTTTGAACTTTTTGCCAGGCTCCCTCAGGTCTCCCCTCCACATACATAGTTTCCCAGGCAACCAGAGCTGTGTGGAGTGCTTGTCTTATCCCATCTGTGGCTCTCTCCTTTCTAGGATTTCCCTATGAAATTTCTACTTGTCCTACTGCTCACCCCAAACCAGGTTCCACAACCTTAAGCCAGCAAGGCAGCAGGTCTTCTCTATTTCTACCACTTTTCACCAGCAAAGCCATAGGTTTTTCTGTCCACTCTCCATTCCCTGAATTATATCACTGCTTAATTCTGTCAGCAAAGCTGCTGGTTTTCTATTAGTGCCAACCTGAAACTTAATAGTTCTCACCGACTGAGGGGGCACAGGGATACTGGGATGGTGTCTGGGAAGAGCCCAGGCATGAAGGCTTCAGACTCACACTGTTCTCACCCCAAGCCCTAACAGCTGTGCAATATCAATTTTTTAACTGACTTTGGTCAATTTCCAGTACGCTTAAATGGCTGTTTTTGATGACTTTGTCCAGTTTTATATTTATTTTTTGCAGAGGGGAACTGCCAGCCTCTTCATACCACGATTACCAGAATTCAAGTAATGTCTTTTATTAACAGATTTTCAATGTTTTAACTATACCAAACCTTCACCGTCACAACTTATTATCAAGTGAAAAAGATCATAATTAGTAATGTTACCTCTATTGAGGCATTTTTTTAGGATTTTCTTTGGGACATCATTCGAAAACATAAGGAAACAGAAACAACCTTTAATGCTCCTTAGGAGGGGAATGGCTAAAAACCTGCCGGAAGAATAACCTGACAGTTAAAAGAACATGGTTTTACACACTAACATGAAAATGCTCTCCAAAACAAATTTTTCTGTAGGATAAAAAACAAGTGTTTATTTATAGAAACCAAGCACACAAAACTGTACATTTTCCATAGTTATAAATGTTAGTATACAGGAATAAGTCTAAAAAAGATATAAAACAAAGTATAACAGGTATCACCCCTGGGGAAGGAACAGAGATTGAAACAAGGGTTAGTCTTGGCTCTATTTGGTAACTGTTACAAAATTAATATACTTATGTATACCTGTGTAACAAAACAGTAACTTAACAAATGGGTTGTTCTAGCTATGAATCGCATATTTGTAAAGTCATTATCATGAGGGTTCTTAGAGCTTTTTATACAGACCCATTAGGATTAAAGAAAACCATTTTACCTAATAAAATTAAATACTATTATCTACAAGATTTTATTGGGCAAAAATGCTTAGCCTCATTTCTCAAGTCATGAATTTGCTAAAGATCATCTCCTTAGAGAGGATACTTCATCCCTTAACTATCCTGTGCTTCATATATTAGTTTGTACTTCTCATCATGGACTTCTTCCCTAGTAAGCCATTTCAGCTATGTCATACTAAATAATACCTTTAATAACTTTAACAGGCACGCTTTAAGTTACAAGGCTTCTTTAATGCCTACTGTTAAGAATTACAGTAAATGAAACTTATTAACAATCACTCTTAATTCTTTAAATTTCATCTTACAAATCAGATTTTTTTTCTCCAAATATTTTCACCCTAATCACAACCTTTATAGATTTCAAGAGAGAAAACAGAACCTTCAAGACAGTGTGATTATAAGTGAAAACAACTTAACTTTCCACTTTAAGCCACACACACATCATAGTTCCCACATGCAGCTCCAGGGTATTTGGTTTGAGATTACTAAGAATTAAATTCTATATTGATTCTTGATAAATATTTATCAAGCTAGAGGACTTTTCTTACTCACCTATAATATTATATTACTCTCACAATTATGAAATGATAAAACATTTTATATTAATACTTTATGACTTAGGAATAATTTCTTACTATTGTTGCTTTAAGGAGCTCTTTTATAAGAGGTCTCTTAGACTTTTCTGCTAATATAAATACCCACCTACACTTGCTAATTTAACCAAAAGTCATCAAGTGGTACTGGTGGTAGAAGTCTTAATAACTGGTATTCTTTATAACTCTACCACCACTGAATTTTGCCTGAATACCACCATAGATATACCCACTACCTCATTTCCACTTCATTTTTAGGTCAGTAGTCCATTGCCTCCCACCTACATTAGTCAAGTCAATATCCACCTTTGCATTTTCCCTTAGTGAATTAAGTCATTACTTGAGTTCGAATAGTAACCACCTTATGTGTCAATTATTACCTTTTCCTACATCGTCTATCCCATTTTAGTCTTAAAAAATGCTGAACACTGGATGGGATAGGTATTTTTCCATTTTATAGATGAAAAAAGAGCCCCAAAACTTTAAGAGAAATGCTAGAGGGGGTCAATAGGAGAAAAAGAAATTAAGAGTTCGTTTCAACTGACTGGCCCCAAACCATCCTCAACTTTCTCAGCTGTAATCACAGATTATAAATAGCACTTCCCATGCATAATCCCTCTAATAAAGCAACCTCAATATCTCCCCCAAACAAAAAGAAGGATAATGTCCAAGACACTGGAAAGATAGCAAGTCAGGACATTTTGCAAGAAACTGCCCACAAGCATAGGGATATCATGAGCTCAGTTCTATCACTAAGAGTTTGCATTTCAACAAGTGGCAGGTATGAAGAAAAATCATGAAACAATCTACTTTGGAGAAAGCACCAGGCATGAGAAAATACAGTTTCTAGTTCTAGTCTTACCACGATGCAGTATGACTTTGTTATGATTTTAGCCTTGAAAAAGTAGACACAAATTTCCACAGGCCAACATTAGCTATCTCTCATCATTTACATCTGGACATACTAATGGAATCAGAAATACCCTGGAGAGACTTGAAAGCAGTTGCAAAGTTTGGTACAACAAAAGAAATTGAATTGCCAGTAATAAGGTGCACAGGGGCAGCTGGTGTTTGAAATAAATGCTTGCAAGAATAGTAGATGACTGAAATAAAATTTAAGATTAATGGTCAGAAATGGTCATTAAAAACTATTTGCAGTCAGGAGGGTCCAGAGATGTTGGATGCTATGATTAACACTGGCTACAGAGAAGCTCAATATGCAAAAAGAGCTTCATATTTTTAGTTTTTCACTCTCAACAATGAGCTAATAACCTTATTATCAATACTATATGCTGAGAAAAGCCTAGAGCATGAAAGATACAGATCAGAATAAACAATCGAACAGGAAAAATCTACTTGGAATAATGAAACTAGTCAGGATAAAGAAAACCAAACATCATTAACATTCTCAAAGAAATAAAAAAATATTGTATTTGTGAAATCAGAATAAGATTGCTCTAGGACAGGAACATCCACAGGAAACAAAAGAGCTCTTAGAAAATAAATATACAAAAGTAGAAATAAAAAATTCAATAGAAATCATAGAAGAAGATAAGTTTGGGGAAATACCAAAAAAGTAGAAAAGCACGGAGGCAGGAAAAATAGAAAGGAATTACAAGACCTGATAGAGGACATCTAAGCAAGAAGTTATATAAAGGAGGAAAATGTTAATAAAATGCTCATTCTTATTGCTTTTGATTCTGGAAAATATTAAGTTCCTAGACTAAATGGTACATGGAGCACCCTGGGAAATCAAGAACGAGAGGCTTACTGCACAACACATCACTGAGATTTTACAAAACTAGGGACAAAGGGAAAAAAAAAACCACACACACACATACATGTCAAGAACCAGATATCAGTGCTTTTGAACTTTTCAATAATGACATCTAAAGACAGAAGATGATGAAATGATCCATTTAAAAAATTTCCATCCTAATATTCTTTACCCTGCCTTAAGTAACAATCAAGTGTGAGGGTAGTTAAAAATTATTTTCAGACTTGCTTATAAGGTTTCACAAAATTAACCTACTACAAACACTTTTTCTCAGATTAAAAAAAAGAAGAAGAAAATAAGAAAAAGAAAAAGATGTGCTATTCTCTAAGCATGAAACAAAGTGGCAAAATAGAAAAAGGAAAGACATGAAATACAGGAACTACAGGAACTAGAAGACCCAAACCAGGAGAAAGGCAAAGATGATTCTCAGGAAGATGATGACAAGTGTGTATTGGGTATGGAGAGTAATGAGTCCCTAGTCAATAGGTCACAAGCCTCCACAAGTGACATCTTCAAAAAAAAAAAAAAAAAAAGAAAGAAATTGATCAATTTGAATTAATATACTGAAAAGTGATTTAGAAAACTGGAAGAGATTTGGGGACTGAATTATTGATAATTGTTATACATAGAGAACTAAGCAAATAATTATGAACTCCAAGAAAATAAAAATACAAGAAAAGAGAAAGGTAACTATAGTTTACTAATGGATCAATTAACACATACTGATCTAATCAAAATTACTAATATAATTATGTTGGAGGAATTGAGGGATCAGAAGTGTATATGAGGCATATATTGAGAGAGTGGGAGCAGGGTGGAAAAAGAGTTAAATGTTCATCTTCCATAATGTTTAAAACTGACAAATCAAGAATCAGCAACACAAGTATGACATTTACTGAGACAGCTAAAAAGTTCCAAGTAGTAGCTTCTGGGGAGCAAGAAATAGAAAAGAAAATTGGGGAGCACTGTTGGCCTTTCATCTATATATGCTCTAACAATTTCAGTTTTTAAAAAGTACAATAAAATACAACTCCCATGTATAAATAGTAATGTCTATTTAAATGCAGAAAAATTTAGAGAATTATAACCATTCTTTTAGAGCTAAAAAAAATAGCACTTTTTCTTTGAAGGTGAAAGCTTGGGGAACACCACGTTGTCCTTGGATGATATGCTTCATTAAATTCTTCTTTGTATATACATTATGACATGAAATGCATTTGAGGGAAATATTCCACTAAAATATATCAATAACATATATAAAATCAATATTTAAAACCTACAAAGAATATTTTCAATTTTCAAAAGATATATTTTCTACATTCATGAGTGTACAGATTTAACTTAAACAAAAAAAACCTTTTTAGTCAATCTCATTTTAACTCATCATTAAACTGCTTCTACTTAGTGCCATGTTTATCTAGTATCAACCAAATCATTTTCCTTAACTCGTACCTATCAATTCCACTCTAACAAAAAACTGGAACTTAAAAACTAATGACCTGTACTCAAATGCACTCCAGATTATAATAATGTTATGCCAAGGTGACAGAGATATCTTTATGCAAATATATATTTTTTTTATTTTTTATTTTTTTTAAAGATTTTTTAAATTTATTTGTCAGAGAGAGAGAGAGTGTGAACACAGGCAGACAGAATGGCAGGCAGAGGCAGAGGGAGAAGCAGACTCCCTGCCGAGCAAGGAGCCCGATGTGGGACTTGATCCCAGGATGCTGGGATCATGACCTGAGCCGAAGGCAGCTGCTTAACCAACTGAGCCACCCAGGTGTCCCAATTTATGCAAATATATTTTATAAGCTACTAGAATTAGCTATCTATTTGGAATATTTTATTGCCTCAGCACTCAGGCTTTGTCCATTTCTACTTATACCAGCCTTTAAAGCACTGAGCAAAACATTATGTAAAAGTAAGTACAAGGTACTGCATTAAAAATAAGCATAAAAATCTATTTTGGATGGTGAAAAAGAAGTGGGAAGTATTCTCAAAGGTATAATGCCACTCAGTCATTCCCTCTGGGCAGGAATGCTCAAGTGAAAAGACGGGGATACAGGATTCCCCACATAAGAAGTCCTTGTCACGGGAATGTCAAAACAGTCCAAATATTAGAAGACTTTGATTTTATATGTCCAGATGAAAACCCTGCATAAAATAGTCTTACTAATTATTTAATAAAGTTTTAGAAATTTAGGGAATCCAAAGAGGTCCTACTTTGGTGAGAGCAGCAAATTATAGGTATCCAAAATGAAAGGATTATTTTGGGCTTTAACCTCACATTTTGTATGTGGAAGACTTTCCAGTTACAGTAACCTTGAAGAATAAGCAATATATTCAAAGTGACCAAAGAGTACTCCAAACAGATGAAATGACAACTGAACACTGGTACTACTTAAATCTTATTCTCATTGTAAATTTCCCTATGGCAAGCATAAACACTGGACACAACCGGATATCCTTAAAAACCTGCTTTTCTAGTAATTAAGGATCAAACTGGATACCATGTTTTGAGAATATTGGTAACGAAATGAACTAAAAATATGGTGATTTGGTTTTTCATCAATTTTAAAAGGCTACACAAAAATATTGTTTCAAATATTGCAGGATGTTTTATAAGTCCTCTTCTATAATGATAGTTTTTTGCTATACAACTTTTTCATATCCTTTGGTCTGATAAAATAGCATTAATGGTGTAGTTTACATTTAGACTTAGTGAAAAGAGTCACCCAGTGTCCTGGCTAAAGCTTGTCAACACTTGGTTCAGTATCAGTAGCCCTAGACAAAACTGTCAGGGAATCAAGTTTGTCTTCTCTGCTTGCCTCTGATGTCCACAGCTCATTCCTCCATTTCAGGTCCCTCCTATCTATTCTTTTCTCCAGGTTTTCAATATGTTCCAACTTCCTTGAGTTCTCCAAAATCAACAAGGTCCCAAATATTCCTGCACAATTCCATTACTTTGTCCCTTCATGGGTTCCCCCCCATCCCATTTCAAACATTCACTACACTAAATTGCCAACAAAGGATTTTGTTAGGAGAGAAAGGAAAAAAGAGGGCATCATATATGATTTATTGAAATTCCCCTCCACTTCTAGAATCAAATGTCAGCACCTTTCCTTACTTCCTTTTTTTCCAACCTCAGAAGAAAATATATTCCTCCTCCCCTACAAGACTACAATGAATCAAGTCCTTCCCACCTACTGTGGGATCATGAAACACGCGATCCCTTTCTTGTACCTTCAGTACTTTTTCCTCATTTGATACTTGCACATTTTTATAAATGTGTTAACATCTTCTTCATCCTTCAATAATACTTTTTTTAAAAAAATTACTATTTGAAACCCCACTTTCCTTTTCCCTAAGTCATAGCCTTCCCTCCTTTTCCCATTGCACCAAGCTCCTCTAAAGAGTAGTTCAATTCTCCACCCGTCCCATCGCAGCCACTGCTCTCCTCAAACTTTGTAAATAAATTTAAGAATGACATGAATGATAAATCAGTTATATTATCTGTCCTCACCCTGCCTGAGGACAGACCATCACTGCTACTGACATCTCTCAGGTTTTCATCCTTTTCTTGAGCGATCTCATTCACTTTTAGAACTTTAGTTTCCATATGAATATGATTTGAAATCTAGTGACAGCACTCACCTTTCTCTGACTGCCTTCTTAACATACTTCCCTGGTGAGTCCCAAAGATGGTGCTTTTAATTTACCATTTTCAAAACTACTCACTCACCTAACTGAGCCTATTCCTCCCACTATAGATTCTACCTATTATGACATCACCATCTACCCATTATCCAAAGCTTAAAATCTCAGAATCATCTGACTTTCTTTCTTCTCCCTAACCTCCATCTAATTTTCTTTCAAATATTTTTACCCTGCTTCATAAAAGATTCAATTTCATCTTCTTCAAAATTTCCACTCTCAGACCGCTGGTATACAGTTTTTATCTTCTTTTGCATAGACTATTTTAAAATTCCCTTAACTAGCCTACCAACCCCAGTCTTTCCCCACCCTAGTGCCTGCTCCATATTATGACTGGAAGTATCCCGGTTAAAGTGCAGAGCTCATCCAGAGTAAAGCTAGATCTACAGAGATTTTTTTAAACAGCTCAGGTAAATAACAGTAATGTCCCTAATTTACTCTCACAGTGTAGTAGCACTACTTTGACTATTTTCACTGACCTCACCACTAATTAACAAAGCAGGTCAAAGCTTCACTACTTTATTATAAGAAAATATGCAGTGTTGGGGCACCTGGGTGGCTCAGTGGGTTAAGCCTCTGCCTTCAGCTCAGGTCACGATCTCAGGGTCCTGGGATCAAGCCCAGCATCAGGCTCTCTGCTCAGCGGGGAGCCTGCTTCCCCTTTTCTCTCTGCTTGCCTCTCTGCCTACTTGTGATCTCTCTCTCTGTGTCAAATAAATAAATACAATCTTTAAAAAAAAAAGAAAAAAGAAAAGAAAATATTCAGTGTTATAACTAAACCAGTTGAATTGTCTGGAAGTGTTTTTACATAACTAATAAGCACTAATAAACCTGAAATATGACTACAGGATCACTGCCAGATCTTATTAAACATGAAAATTTGTATCTCAAAACTAGGTTATTTTAGAGTAATAAATTTCATCAAGTTTCTTTTTTTTAAGATAACATTTCATATATGCACTGACAAAAATACCTAAAATTCATTAGAGATCCAGTGATAAAGTGGTTTTTAAAAATTCAGTCATGACAGGGGTGAATGAAGAAAAGCAACTAACTGAAAACCTGATCTCATGGCTCTACTGGCACATCTTATTCTAAGCCACCATCACCTCTTGCTTATTTACTTCAGCAGGCACTCAACTGGTCATTTACTTTCACTCTAGTTCTTAACAATATTCTCTAGAGTGGTTAGAGACATCATTTTAAAACAGAAAAAAGATTTTGTTATTGTTCTGCTAAAACTGTCTAGTGGCTTCCCACTACACTTTGAAAATGTCCCAAACCTGACTGTGGACTATACCAGCCTTCCTGACTAGGCACTCCGTGTGCCCTGCTGAGTAAACCCGTGACAATCTCTCCCACATCTGCTCGTCTCCAGTTGCACTGGCCTGCCTTCCCTGCTTCAAACGTGTCTTATTTCCCATTTCTCATCTTTACCATTGTCTGTTCTCTATGCTTGAAATGATCTTTCCAGATATCCACACATCTATCCTTTTTCTCTCATTTGTCTCAGTATGTTACCTCCCCAGAAACTAATCCTCAACATCTGACCTAAACTAGCCTCTCCCACACACATACACATTTAGCCACTTGCCCTCCAATTAGGTTTGTTTTCATCAGAGTGCTTATTTGAAGCAGCTCTGATTGTTGTCCGTCTCTCTCTTCACTTGAAAAAAAAAAAAATCACTCGTTTCACTCTGGCACTAGGAGAGTAACTTGACACATAGTAGGCACTGAGATACTTATCAATTCATAAATGCATTCTAAAGTCTTTCAGAGCTCTATCTCTTGATATCTTGATATCCCTATCATATTTCCTCGCCTATATCTCTGTAAAGATGTTTCATGGACACTATAAACTCAGTGCATCCAAGTATCGCATTACTTCCTCAATCTGGTGTGGTTCCTATATTCCCTATCTCAATTAAAGGAACCCAGGCACACCTGGTTAACCTTTTTAATTCCCTCTAGCTAACCTGCTGCCAAGATCTTTTAATGTAATATATTTCATATCTTTCAAATACATCAGTTTATTTCCACTGTCACTGCCTTAGTTCATTCTCTCATCATCTCTCACCTTAACCTCTATAACATTCTATTTATTTTCATCTATTCTCAATACCACCATTAGGGTGAGCTTTCCAAAATACAAATATAGCCATGCTTATGCCCAAGTTAATATCACTCAGTAACTCTCTATCATCTATAAAATTGAGGTTCCTTAATAGGGCACAAGGGCCTCACATCTCCCTCCTTAACTATTTAAACATGCTCTCCTGTTAATTCTCAGAAGAGCCCTTTTGATTCTGGCCACACTGGGCCATTTGCTATTCCTTAAATCCACTGCTTCATACTACTAGAACTTCACCTTAATTTTTTAAAATGAAGCCTTTCCTGACCCATCCTAGCAGATTTAGAAGTATAGCACTCAATATATGGTAGAGGCAATCTTCATTATTCATGAATTCTGTATTTGTGAATTTGCCTACTTGCTAAAAGTCAATATTTGCCATGCTTTTGTGGTCACCTGCAGACAGGCACAGAGGCAAAAACACGTGCCCAGTGCGTGCATCCCCAGCTTGTGGGCAATAAGGGGACACTTGGCCCTTTCGTTTCATCTATCACACTGAAAACAAGTATCCTTTTCATGGTCTATTTAGTGTCATGTTTTTCACATTTTTGTGCTTTTTCACAATGATTCTGCTGTCTAAAATGTCCCAAGCATAGTGATTAAGTGTTGTTTAGTGTTCCTAAGGACAAGAAGGCTTGGGAAGTGCCTTACAGAAAAAAAACATGTGTTCAATGAGCTTCCTTCAGGCATGAGTTATGGTGCCATCGGCCATTCAATGTTAATGAACCAACAATACTCATTAAGGCATCTTTAAATAAAAAACACACAAATAACAGGGTTATATATTGACCAATTAATGAAAATGTGATCAGAGGCTCATAGGAACATATCCTTGAATATTCCCCTAGAAGCATGGGCTCAGCATTTGCTAATTCAGTAGTCACAAGGAATTCTAAGACATAAGTATCATGAGTAATGAAAATTGACCATATTTTCCTTTGCATGTCTGTCTCCACTACAAAATTAGTGGGCTCTCTGAGAGCAGGAAAGGCATCATATATATCTTTGAACTTTAATTCTCAGGATTATGGCAGACATGCATACTGCAGTTAACAGTTTTTGCACGTAATTTTAAAATTGTGATTTCTCACCACTTTAATGTGTTTTACCCTAAAGGTTTAGACATTATGGCAGGATCCTCACTGTTCCGCACTCCAGGAAGACATTGCTCAACTGCAGTTAATGGTCTGAACTTCCATCTTCTGTCCCTGCCCCCTTGCTTCTTTTATAGACAAAGATCATGCTCTTCAAGTTCAAACTACAAAATCAAAGTAAAATGAAAAGGCATTTATAGAGATTTACTTTTCATCAGTTAGCCCTAATGAGCTTAGATCTAAAAACAGACAAGCCGCCAGCCAAAATAGAAGACTGAGCACACATGCCTACATTCTCTCCTAAGGTCACAGTGAAATGACAGAAAGGATACTTTTTAAAAAGAATAAAATGCCAACAATACTGGAGGTGAGGTGGGAGGAAATGAAAGAGATTATCCAAACCAAAAATTTTAGGAAATTCCTGGAAGTTAGAAAGAAGATGAATGAGGCTTGAAGGTCCAGCAAAAAATTAGACTTGACAATCTGAAAATAATCCCCACATTTATAAAATAGCTAGGAATGCTATATAAAATACCAAAACATCCTCTCAAATATAAAAACAAGCCATGGGTCCACAGGAAGAAGATAGAAAAGTGGTAAGCAGGTGCGTAAGCCATGGCTGCTCTGGGATTTGCAGATTTTAGTTCCTAGAAGTTCAGAGGCAGCAGCTTAGGACTTGGTCTATCCAAGCTGGAGAACTGAAAGGAAAACCCTTCACAGAAGGCTGGGACCTTACAAGAATAACCCCACCTTGTAAAAGAGTGGCTTAGCAAAGACATACCTGCTGGCCAACGAAGCCAATGAGTATTAGCCTGTCTCAGCCTGGATATCCACCCCTCCCCCCAACCATGTCGGGGGGAATATCGCCTGAGATTGTGTAACCATGGCCTACGCTCAAGGATTCAGGGTTCCAGTATACCTATCAGTTCAGAAAACCCTGAGGAGAAAAATTAGAGATGTCAAAGAAAAGCCTTAGCAAATCTTCCTTGGAAGAATGTGCTATTTAACCAGAATCCTTTCACTAAAACCCTGCAAAGCGCAAGCTCACAACTCAAGAACCACAAACACTCAAGGAAGAAAAAAAAAGGTAACTGAAAACACAAGACAGTAACACTGTCATAAAGGAAAGCAGATAAGATTGAATAAACATTATAATCTATGACATTCAGTTCTTCCCAAATGGATTTCCTCTGGGCCTTCCTTGAGAAGTCCATGTGTGTTCAAATAGTCTTCTTTTATACTGGAGTCAATATAGTTACTGTGTAAAACTGAAAAAAGACACATTTTCTAAGACATGTGGTATAGTTTAGAAAAATTCTAATACTCTCACCAATAATAAGTATCACCCCCTAACCAAGGAGCATCTGGAAAGAAGGGCATTTTTGATGCCTCCATGGCTGTGGCAGAGAACAGGAGCACTAAAAATTAAGATGTGCTCAGGATGATCCCAGACAACATAGAGCTGCCAAAATGCTAATTATGAATTGTTGAGAAACACTTTACTAACTAAATCTAAACCTGTTATCAGTGATTAACTCTATGAAGTAAGACTGAACAGAAATTTTTTAACTTTCACTGCATGTTCATTTTTCTATACTAGCTTAACTCTACCATGTAACACTATTTTTTAAATTAACATATAATGTATTAACATTAACATATAACATATAATGTATTATTTGTTTCAGGGGTACAGGTCTGTGATTCATCAGTCTTACACAATACACAGCGCTCACCACAACACATACTTTTTAAAAGCTAATTTTAAAAAGTTTATCACAGGGGCGCCTGGGTGGCTCAGTGGGTTAAAGCCTCTGCCTTCGGCTCAGGTCATGATCCCAGGGTCCTGGGATCGAGCCCCGCTTCGGGCTCTCTACTCGGCAGGGAGCCTGCTTCCTCCTCTCTCTGCCTACTTGTGATCTCTGTCTGTCAAATAAATAAATAAAATCTTAAAAAAAAAATTATCACAAATAACTAAGGAGGAAAAGCTGTCTATTCACCACCAGTCAACATAATTTCCTCCCTCCAAATAAACTGGGTTGTTCAGACCACGAATGCTGTGTATTCAATTACCCCAGAATTCCTAGACTCGGAAGAGTAGTCTCTTCAAACATTTAAATGTTCCTTAGCTAAAATATCTCCACAATTAAAATAAGCTTACTGATGTGGGTTGTGTGCTTATGCAATTGAGGACATTATACCTCTTCCGTGAGACAGCAGTTGCAGCACCAATGCTTTCCACAACAAGAAGACTCAAGACAGATAACCATATATATCTGAAGTGGTGGGGTAGGATGGTTCTGTGGTGCAGTTCAAGAATATATTACTTAGGAGCACCTGGGTGGCTTGGTGGGTTAAAGCCTCTGCCTTAGGCTCAGGTCATGATTCCAGGGTCCTGTGACTGAGCCCTCAGCGGGGAGCCTACTTCCTCCTCTCTCTCTCTGCCTGCCTCTCTGCCTGCTTGTGATCTCTGTCTGTCAAATAAATAAATAAAATCTTAAAAAAAAAAAAAAGAGAGAGAGAATATATCATTTAGTAAACTAATGAAAGCCTACTGTTGTTAATAACTGATCTAACAACAAGGCAGATCAGTTTTCGATTTGATGGAAGGTCAATTAATGAAACACTTGCACAGATGAAAATGAAGGTGAAAATAGAATTTATGTGTACCAGAGGCAGACATGAAGTTATCTACTAAAAAGAAAACCTGCACTTATTCCACAAGTTTGCCTCTCAAGGATGACAAATTCTCAATGTTCTCTCTCTCACTCTTATCTCTCTCCTTTTGTCACCACACCCTGACCACTACAGAAGAAAATTTTTTTTTTTAACACTTTTGCTTTCCCTCTCTATTCCTTTATTTCACATGGGATAGCTAGTATACACGGGTATTTCACTAAATAGCCAATATGTTTAGATCAACATCAAACTGAAGTGGTTAAGGTTCTTTCAAAATGTCTTTCTCCATCAGTGATATGTTCATTCAACTTTCATCTTTATATTCCAATGAATTATTTTGCACTGTTTAAAAATAAACACCAATCGGGCCGCCTGGGTGGCTCAGTGGGTTAAAGCCTCTGCCTTTGGCTCAGGTCATAATCCCAGGGTCCTGGGATCGAGCCCCCCATCGGGCTCTCTGCTCAGCGGAGAGCCTGCTATCCCCCCCACCACACCTACCTCTTTGCCTACTTGTGATCTGTCAAATAAATAAATAAAATCTTTAAAAAAAATACTCCTTTAAAAAAAATAAACACCAATAAAAAATTTTTGCATAATTTGTTTCATTCTAGAATTTCAGTATTTTTCATTTATCATTACAAAACTATTATAAAACCTTTTCACATGTAGCTGTTTGTATCTAAGGCAACCTTTATCTATAAACAGGGACAAAATTATTCTAAAAGAAAAAACTCCTAGATGTTTTTTTCTTTTCAGCTAAGCATTTTATTTAAATTAACTTCCTGTGTATAGAAAAATTAGAAAAGATTCAAATGCTGTTAGAAAAAAATATCTTGCATAAACAAGACAGAACAGATGCAAACACTACCAGAAAAAACCTAGATTCAAGAACTAGCTCAACCCAGACCTGACACACGAAGCACCTTAAAGCACATAAAAGCCTTGTTGCAAAAGAAAATACTTAGGAAATCATATCAAGAGACTCTCAGAATTTGGAAATAGGGTGACCCTTCAAGAATTAAATTAGTGAAAGAAAACACAGAAAGTTGGCAAAGAAAAAGCCACCCTAAGAGAGGTAGAACTACTGGAAATATTCATCCAATTGAAGTGTCTAAGATATATACCCTTAGGATAAGAGCATAATAAAGAAATCAGTGACAACCAAGTATACTGTAAGCTGCTGGAAAAAAAGGAGTGTTAAGAGAAAGATGGTTTCTGGTCAATTCTAGAAAAAAAGAAGAAATTGATAGGTCTCTAAAACTGCCCACAGCACAACTTGCCTACCTTACAGTCCAGGATTTCTCAATCTTGGCACTACTGACATTGGGTTGTCCTATAAATGGTTCAGCAGTATCTCTGATCTCTACCCACTAGATGATAATTTTTTAAAAAAATTTATTTATTGGACAGAGAGAGAGGGAACACAAGCAGGGGAGTGTCAGGGAAAGGGAGAAGCAGGCTCTCCACTGAGCAGGGAGCCTGATAGGGACTCCATCCTAGGACCCTGAAACCATGATCTGAGCCGAAGGCAGAAGCTTAATGCCTAAGCCACCAAGGTGCCCCTCTACCCACCAGATGATAATAAACATCCCCACCTCCACCCCAAATTGTGACAACCAAAAAGGTCTTCAGATATTACCAAATATCTTGAGGGAGGCAAAACTGCCCCCTAAATCAGTGGTATATTTTAAATAATGCAAATAGATGCACCAAGCTAATACAGTTTGATATTTCTAACAACAGAACACTTCAATTCTCTTACTTACTCAGAAAATATCTCACAGTAACTTGGCTTTATATAAAAAGTATGGTCATGATTGTAAGAAATATTTGCTGACCATACTTTACATATGCTAATAATAAAAATCAAGTCACATACTTCCCTTATTTGCCCACAACTTCTAACACTGTTTTAAGCATCTTTTAGGCATTTGAACTTTTTCTTTTTTTAAGATTTTATTTATTTAGTTGACAGATAGAGATCACAAGTAGGTAGAGAGGCAGGCAGAGAGAGAGGAGGAAGCAGGATCCCCGCTAAGCAGAGAGCCCGATGTGGGGCTCCATCCCAGGACCCTTAGATCATGACCTGAGCCAAAGGCAGAGGCCTAAACCACTGAGCCACCCAGGTGCCCCCATTTGAACACTTTTAAAATTTGTTTTAAAATTACTTGTTTAGGGACACCTGGGTGGCTCAGTGGGTTAAGCCTCTGCCTTTGCTCGGGTCATGATCTCAGGGTCCTGGGATCGAGCCCTGAATCGGGCTCTCTGCTCAGAGGGGAGCCTGCTTCCCCCTCTCTCTCTGCCTGCCTCGATGCCTACTTGTGATCTCACTCTCTCTCAAATAAATAAACAAAATTTTTTTAAAAATTAAAATTACCTGTTTAACATTCTTACAGTCTTCTGCACTAAATCAGTGTCTTGATTTTCTAAGTTTTTCTTTTCCATAGTTTTTTTAAAGATTTTATTTACTTATTTGAGGGGCGCCTGGGTGGCTCAGTGGGTTAAAGCCTCTGCCTTCAGCTCAGGTCATGATCCCAGGGTCCTGGGATCGAGCCCCATATCGGGCTCTCTGTTCAGTAGGGAACCTGCTTTCCTCTTCTCTCTCTGCCTGCCTCTCTGCCTACTTGTGATCTCTGTCCATCAAATAAATAAATAAAATCTTTAAAAAAAAAAAACAATTAAAAAAAAAGATTTTATTTACTTATTTGAGAGAGAGAGGGAATACAAGCAGGAGGAGTGGGAGACGGTGAAGCAGGCTTCCCGCTGAGCAGGGAGCCAGATATGGAGCTCAATCCAGAACCCTGAAAAATAAATAAATAAATAAAATCTTAAGGGGAAAAAAAAAGAACCTACATGATCTAAGCATCGTGAGATTGACCCCCGAGTTGGCTTCCTGCTCAGAGGGGCGTCTGTTTGAGATTCTCTTTCCCTTTCCCTCTCTCCGTCTGCCCTCCCTCACCCTGCTTGCCGGTGTGCAAGCACACTGCATGTGCACGCACGCTCTCTCTCAGATAGATAAATCAATCAATCAATCAATCAATCAATCTTAAAAAAAGAAAACAAGAGCCTAGATGAACCTTTAAAACAAGATGAGGGTTTACCTTAGGAAAACATCCCGAAACCCTGAAAATCCAGGGACTGCCCTTGGCCTAAGGATCCCTTGAAAACTTCGAGATACCTCTTGTAGGTCATTTGATAGGCCACAGTGGATTCATAATTTCCCTACATTCATCTCTTATTCTCCATTCCCTCTGCCACCACTTTCAAGCTCTTATTACTTCACCTTAATTATTATTACAAGTCTCTTCCCACTATTCTTCACTATAATCCACTCAGCACAAGACTATCATGTAAAAATGTCATTCTAAGGACAATACTAGGTTAGAAAAACTTTCATTATCTGAAAATGTTTAAATTTCTCTTAAATATCTAGCTTTTTATCTATTCAGCCAAATTCCTCTATTTCTAATATAAACTATTCCAACCACATTGTTCTTTTTTACTTACTGCATGCACAGCTACATATCTCTTCCTACTTAAATGCCTCCACTCATGTTATCCCACCCAACAATATTGTTTCTTAGCTGTTCAATACCTAATAATTTATGACACACTTCTTGCTTTTTTAGAATCAAAATTTTAGAGTTAAAAGGACTCATTTCAAAATTAATTCGATCAAATGAATGGCAAGATCCTCCCTACGGATAAGAATTTCTTCTTCTAAACTTCAAACTTTTTCAGAACTTAGCCGCACATGATAAAATACTATTTATATGCTAATTTTTGGCGTTTCCCAATTTCAGTAATAAATATTAAACACAGCCTATGAGCATGGGACGATGCTTGGCTGAAGCTATGCAAAAAAGACAGTTTCTTTCTTCAGGTAAACTATATAAAGTAACCCTTTTATTGTGTGAAATTCCAGTATATACATATATACACAGAGATTCACTTTTGGTGAAAATTTTTACTCGAGTATAACAAATTCTAAGCTGCTCTTTTTGCAGGTATTTTGAGAAAAGGGGAACTGAGTTTAGAAGATAAAAGAGAAGGGAAATTAAAAGATGGCAGAGTAGAAGATATTTGCAGTGCACTTTTAGAAGAGACAGAAGAGATAAAACAATTTCCAGCCTTCGATCTGGAAACAGTTTATTGGGAAGGAGAGAAAGGATATGGGAATGAGAAGGCAGAGCCAAGTAAGTGTTCCATTATGTTATGTTCTGATGAGTGCTGGCATGAAATTATCATGGGTAGAAAAGAACTATAAATACCTACTCAGCTCTAGCAAGCTGAGTGAGTTAAATAAAGGTTACTAAAAGCTTATTTTTTAAAAAAAAATTTTAAATATCCAAGTTATGCTATCTCTAGAACAACAGTTGGAAACACAAGTTGAGGTATCTTTTAAGTGGAAATAAGAAAGGCTCTTTTTTAGAAGACACCCTAAAAAATGCTTCTTAAGATGTTAAGAACTCCCCACCCTATCACTCCCCAGACTGGAAATCCTGAAAAGTATCTTTTAAGAACGTAGGGGTAAATGGAAAATAACTGTATCATCCCTGGTATTTCCAAATTTAATTGCATAAAATGTTGTTGATAATCTGATATTTTTTATTCAATGTTTTAATTGGATGAACATTGAAAGTGTATAAGGATTTTTAAAGGTTCATTCACAATCACAACTCCTTATCCTTATTTCTCCCATAACATCTTAAATCCCTTCAGGGAAAATTTCTCTACATTAAGGTTTTCAAGAATCTAATACTAAGAATGATGAGGACATCCACTGACGACTTCACCTGTATGCCTCACAAGGTGCTCCAACCTTCTTAAAAACATGGTTTAAAGTTTTTTATTTATCCCCTATTCCAAAAGATTACTAGTTTGAAAAAGAAAATGAAAAGCATTTGAATCAACTTACATAAAAATAACCATGATCACTGTTTAATATCTGAAATAAGTAATTTCAATGAATTAAATATAACTCAGTTGCCCACGTTTCCTATATCAAAGTCCCAAACAGAAGAGATTTAATAGATTAAAAAAAAGGGACAAAATTTTATTTATTAAAGCTAAATTTTCCATGAAACATTTTATTATACATATACAGACATATATATTCTAAATAAAAGAGAAAGACATATCCATTTGAAGACAGCCACATTCATCCAAAATACTAAAAATTTCCTTTTATATAATGGACCATTAAGAACATATTGGTCATTCTCTTCATTAAAAAAAAAGCTGCATTATCAAACGCTATTTACTTCTGTAGATTTTTAGAGGGAAAACAGGAGGAAAAATCAGGATTATATGAGTTTTATAAAATCTTATTTTGTTGGAAGGAATCTTTGAGGTCACATAGTCTCTTTCCACTCAGTCTCCCTTTATAAACACATTTATTTATTTTTTTTATAAACACATTTAAATGTCATGTAAAAAAATAAGACTTATTAACTTTAGTTAACAGCACATAATTTACTGAACTACTTTAAAAGCAGAGTTCTTTTATAGGACGCCTGGGTGGCTCAGTTGGTTAAGCAGCTGCCTTCGGCTCAGGTCATGATCCCAGCGTCCTGGGATCGAGTCCTACATCGGGCTCCTTGCTCGGCAGGGAGCATGCTTCTCCCTCTGCCTCTGCCTGCCTCTCTGTCTGCCTGTGCTCGCTCGCGCTCTCTCCCTGTCTCTGAAAAATAAATAAAATCTTAAAAAAAAAAAAAAATATTTACTAAATGAGACATAGCTCATACTGCAGTGAAAGAAAATGGAAGTTATGAATCAGGCAGAGGCAACTGAAAATGCTATTCAACAAATAGTATTCACTGCACATATAACCCTGAACCAAATAGTAAGAAAAGAAAATGATACTGACAATTACTGAACACTTAAAATGTACCAGAGTCTGTGCTAAGTAGACTATATTATCTAATTAAAATCTTACACTAACACAATAGATATTATAACCTCTGTTTTAGAGATGAGGCATATTGAGTTCAGTGCTAACACCAGACATATTTGCCAGCAGGCTTATTATTTGTACCACATAGAACTGAGTTCTGAAAAAATAAAAGAGCTGAAAGTTAGAAAAACTGGGATTACAACCCGTATCTCTAACTGTCCTGCCATGCTAAGTAAGGAAACAATAAAATGCAAACCGTAATTTCAAGGAATTGTAGGATTTAAAAATCCTACAATTTGCTAGTAAGCAAAATCCCAAGTAATATTTACCATAGTTAATGAAAAGCCAATGTTTCCTTTAGTAGAAGAGGAAGTCAAGCATTAACATGGTATAGGAATAAAGTACGTAAAGTATTATCCTATAATTTATAAACTCTCATTTGTATTAAGACAAAGTTTTCTACAAATTCCAAAAATTTAGAAGCAGCTAGGACATAAGCTGTCATCGTATCACCAGATAAGAAACTTTGCAAATTAGCTCATCTGGGAGTAGTATTCCCAATAGCTTAAGGAGTCATTATTTTTTATACAAAACAGAATTTCTTTATATGTAATTTTTAACATTAAACATATATTTCCTCA
Source organism: Mustela nigripes (assembly GCF_022355385.1). NCBI lineage: Eukaryota > Metazoa > Chordata > Mammalia > Carnivora > Mustelidae > Mustela > Mustela nigripes. The sequence goes on from NC_081560.1 coordinate 50,797,900, forward strand.
TAAATAAAAATTTATTTTATAAATATATACACACACAATATTTTATTTAATACAAAACCATGGAGTTATATCATTCCTCATATGAAAACCAAGTTGAATGCTTTGGAGAGACCCAAAGAAAGCAAGTGACAAAAAAAACAAGAAAACAAAATGCTATCTACTATATAATTAAATATAAACATACAACTAAAAACAACTGAGGAGTCATAAAATACTACAAGGATCCTACACTCAGATTCTTGCATAAATTTTTAAGTTCTTACTTGAAAGCTAGGAATCAGTGATAATGCACTAGAATAATTAGAAGAATAATGACACAGAACTCCAGGCAAGATACATACTGAAAGAAAACACTGGCAGATAAATGTACAGAATATTTATATTTTTAAGTAAAAATATATTATTTAAAGTATGTGTGAATCATTTTTTTTTTCCTCACTTAAATCAACTTTCAGTGAACCACAAACTACGACCAGTCATAATCAACTCAGATTAGAGAGTTTTGTTCATGATAATGTGCTGGTGCAGGTATAAAACTTTTTCTAGGAATGATACGCAAGAAACTCCTGGCAATAGTCACCTTCAAAATAGTGTTTCTCAACCTCAGCACTATGACATTTAGGGCTGGAGAATTCTTTGCTGTGGAAGTCTGTCCTGTGCACTGCTGTAGTCTCCTTGGCCTCTATCTGATAGATTCCAATAGCGGCAATCCCCTACAATTATGACAGCTAAATGTCCTTGAGGGAAGTGAAGGGAGGGTAGCAAAATCATCCCTGCCTAAGAAACACTGATTTATAAAGAGAGGGATAAGGTGGGGTAAAAAGACTTTCACCAGCCCTCCTTTTCTGGATTATTTGAATTACTAGTATAGTAGGCTAGTAGTCCTCCAAAGATAACCAACTAGGTCGTAGGCCCTGGAACCTGTGAATGTTACCTTATTTGGATTATCAGGGGTTATTATGTGGGCCCTAAATGTCATTATAAGTGTCCTTAAAAAAAAAGTCAAAGGGAGATTTCTCTTTCTCTCATGCACACAGGAGAAGATCTTAAGAACAGAGCTGAGAGAGATCCGGAGCCACTGAAGATTAAAGCAATGGAACCATAAGCCAAAGAATGCTGGCAGCTACCAGAAACATGAAAGAGGCAAAGAACAGATTCTCTTCTTGAGCCTGTGAGGGAGCACAGCCTTGCCAACTCCCTGATTTGGGCGCAATGATACTTATTTCAGACCTCTGGCCTTTAGACTGTGAGAGAATAAATGTCTTTTGTTTTAAGCCATCAAGTTTATGGGAATTTGTTATAGAGCAGACACAGAAAACTGACACAATGATATAAGGGTTTCTGATTTCAAAAATCCGATGAGCAAATGAGACCATGTATGGATAGCATTTAGTATAGTCCTAAAACATAGTAAGTACTCAATAATATTGTTCATGCCACTGATACTATGACTGAGCTCCAAGCTCTTGGTACTGAGAGGAAAAATTAAGGAGGTTCAAACTGTAAAACCAGGCATATACATACAAGGCTCATGTGAGCGAAAGCACACAAAACAGCTACTGAAATGATGTGTAATTGTCTTATGTAAGTGTTGTGCTCTAATTTGTCTTGTACTGAAAAGATAAACTGTGCATGAGGCCAGACAATATAGCTTCTTGGAAGAGGCAAGTTTGAACATTTATTAGTAAAGAAGAAACAAGGGAACAAAAAAAGGGAGAGTATAAAAAGTTAGCAAAGCATTGGAAATCTGATGCTTGTAGAGATATCGATATGGTAGGAGACCAAATTCTAGGGTTAGAGTTATGTAAATGGTGTAGGAGCCTAAAAGCTACACTAACTGAATTGGTTATTAAAGAGAGTATTTTATATAATGTATTACTTGACAAATATTGGCTCTTGTTGGTTTTAAAAATATAAACATGATCTGGTCCTACACCAGAGTTACCAAATTAGAATCCTTTGGTATAGAATAACTCTAAAGGATTCTGATGCCTAGTTAGGTGGAGAACCCCTGTACCAAAGTCAATTCATGATAAATGACCTAGAAAATAAAAATATTATAAAGTATATATCATATCCTTGAAGTATATAATCAGCTAAATTGGCTTAGCATTTTCCTAGGTTAAAACCCCTTCTAAGATGCAGCCCTTCTATGATCCACACCTTCTCTAAACCATATGCCCTTGATCTGCTCATTTTCCTCATACTTCCTCACAAATTGTTCTATAAAGATTTCATGCATCCTAAGCTGCCCTATCCCACTTTTCATATCTATCTAACCCAACTAAGACCTAACAATATTTTATAGAACAAAGGAACCATGTAAAAGTAAGGTTTCATTAAATTACATTATAAACAATTTATAAAACTGCCCTAATCACCATTTATTGTAATAAAATCTGAAGTACATTTACCAAATGAAATTCTAAATCACTTTTTACAAAAGATCTCCAAAAGCATAAAATTATGAAGTGGGTCTATGAGAAGCTAATAAGCTAAGCACAGTTACCTTCAACCTACTTGAGTGCTACTAAGCAGTTAACAAAGTGCTATGCTCTGAAAGATACAAAGTATATAGAAATCTCAGTGATTTATAAACAAACTTCACCAGGACTAGAGTAAAAGAAAGGGTGATCTAGGAAGATGAACTGAATATTATCCTAAAAGGAGGCTCCCTTGTTCAGGGTTAAGAGGGTATGTGACCTCGCTGGATTTACTTAGCCTGGGCTTGTTTCATGACTAAAGCTAAAAATAAAGCAACACAAGTTAGTGTTCAGATAATTAAATTGTACATTAGCACTTTCCTCTCCCACAAACACCTAACACCAATTTATGCGTATTCTCAAGTATTTCTATTTACCCTAGTACTCTTCAGAAATTTCAATCACATCAAATTCTATTGATTTATATTTCCACCAGCAATGCAAGAGAGCACCTGTTAGTCTCTATCCTCCTGAAAAAATTATCAAATTCTTTTTCCTTCTAATTTGTGAAAATGGTACCCCATTGGTTTAATTATGATATTTATACTATGTGTGAGGTTGAATATATATGCTTAGGAGCCACTCAGATTTCCATGTCTATGAATTCTGTCTATAATCTTTACCCAACTTTATTGCTGGTCTTTTTCTTATCAACTTATAGGTATTTGTTATATATCAAGGAAATTCACCTTTTGTCTGCAATACAAGCTGCAAATATTTTCCTGTTTCTATATTATCACCATGCTATTTTTAATCGTTTCTTTCCTTCATGTATATATCTTACTGTCCTCAACCAAACTGTAAATTCCTTCCATGAAAGGACATTTCTTTTTAATATCCCCAGGACAGTGCCTTTCAGATCTTCTAACTTCATATACCAGCAAAATTTAAAAGATGGGAAACCAAACTTCTAGAGGTGGTCAAGGGTGAATGTTAATCATTATATCATTATACTATCTACTTGGGTTTTCTCTCCAATTCCATTTCACATAGTTACAGCAAATACCACCAATACAACATAGTTTGTTGAACAGGGGAGTGAAGGGTACTAGAAGAATCTCTTCCTGTTGTCTGGGCTAGTACTGAAAAAATTCAGGAGATGCTGGCAGCCATATTTTCCATTGAGAGGACTAGGAAGTGATCCTCTGCAGCAAAAAAAGAAATGAAGGAAATGCATGTCCAGAATAAAGAGATGAAGCGTATCGTGCCGGCACTGGATGAAATCCTGAGTTCCAACCTTTGGATTCCATCAATACTCCATGCATCTTTACAATATGCCTTACCTTTACTTAGAGCCAAAAGTAGCCTACTTACTACAACTACCATCTATTCATATCATTCCATAAAGGAACACTTTAATGAAATTGAGGAAAGACAGAAACTCAGATATTTAAAAAAAAAAAAAAAAAAAGGAATATTTATTTAATGACATCTGTGTGCCAGGAACATATCTGAGTCCTTGAAATATAGTTAAATAAAAGGGCTACAATTGCTGTTTCCATGGGGCTTATTCTACTGAGAGTAGACAATGAAATAATATAACAATACAATTTGAGATAATGATAAGCAGTTTGCAGAAATTTTTTTTAAAGGTAATGAGACAGAAGGAAATAAGCATAGTGTCATTCTAAACGGGTGGTTAGAGAATACTGCTTATCTGAGAAGATCATTTCTGAACTGAAACCTGAAATGATGAAAATGAGCTAGCCATGTAATGTTTTAGGAAGAGAATTCCAGGCAGAGAGAACAGTCCTAAGTTAGGAACAAACCCTGACATTTCTGAGGGACAAAAAGAAGGGCAATAAAGATAGAATATAGTGAACAAGGAGTAATCAAAAAGTAAAACTGAAGTAGGGATTAGTTCATATATAGCAACTAGTAGGCAGTAGAAAAAGATGTGAATGACTTGAGCTTTACAAAAAACACAGTATATTATCTTTTTTTTTTTTAAAGATTTTATTTATTTATTTGACAGAGAGGGATCATAAGGAGGCAGAGAGGCAGGCAGAGAGAGAGAGTGAGGAGGAAGCAGGCTCCCTGCTGAGCAGAGAGCCTGATGCGGGACTCGATCCCAGAACCCTGAGATCATGACCTGAGCCGAAGGCAGCGGCCTAACCCACTGAGCCACCCAGGCGCCCCACAGTATATTATCTTTAATTCTCATATTGCCTTGCTTCGGATAACTTTAACAAAACAGGCCTTTAAAAGTTACCATCCGCAAGTATTTGACACAATCTTGAAGTAAGCTAAAAGGGAACATTTCCTAAGCAAAAAACATCATTTCTGGTATACCATCAACATTTTTTTTTAATTTAGGAAAAAAGAAAAGCGATTTTTAAAGAATTTAGGATGATAAAACGTTAGAAACTATTCCAAATTCTATCCTATCTACTATGATCAGGAATGTACAAAGGTCTTCGTTATTAAAGAATATAAAACTTCTAAGTTACTATAAACATAATATCCTTGGTTTACTGAGTTCACGATTATTCAACTGGACATTGCCAAAAGTGGAAACCAGACTTCTGACTAAGAATAGCCATGATTGGGGCGCCTGGGTGGGTCAGTGGGTTAAAGCCTCTGCCTTCGGCTCAGGTCGTGATCCGTGTACTGGGATCGAGCCCTGAATCAACCTCTCTGCTCGGCGGGGAGCCTGCTTCCCTTCCTCTCTCTTTCCTGTGATCTCTGTCTGATAAATAAGTAAATAAAATCTTAAAAAAAAAAAAAAAAGAATGGCCATGATTTAATGGTCAATAAAGCTGTGAGTTTTATTTTTTTTTTAAGATTTTATTTATTTATTTGACAGAGATCACAAGTAGGCAGAGAGGCAGGCAGAGAGAGAGGAAGAGAAGCAGGCTCCCTGCTGAGCAGAGAGCCTGATATGGGGCTCAATCCCAGGACCCTGGGACCATGACCTGAGGCGAAGGCAGGCAGAGGCTTTAACCCACTAAGCCATCCAGGCGCCCCAAGTTGTGAGTTTTAATCTTATCTTTACTACTATGAAAAAGGAAGAACTTCCCCTTTCTGGTAAAATTGGGTACAAGGGATGCTATAATACCTCTTCCTCTGAAAGCTTTTTAAAATAGAAGCCAAATCTGTTTGAAGAGGTTCAGATATAGCACACCTGTATCTCCAGATCTTTTCAGACAGCTAATATCTGTGTACACTAAGCAAGTGATTAAACTTACATTGCTACTAAGATTAATGTCAGTAAAGTCAGCCTTTGAAAGCTCTAATGTATTTATGAATCTCATCTTTCATTATGTGAGATATTTAGTTAGCTCACTTAACAACAGACCAAAAAGTAGAACGTTAATAATACAATCTATGAAGAGAGGTACTTTGTGAGTGGTGGTGTGAGTTAAAAAAAAAATAAAAGTTACTAGACACTTCGATCAAGACTTGATTCTGAGTGCATCCTCCTCAACACAGATCCAGCATTTGGCAAAGTGCCCAGGGATGATTAGAAGCGAGTGTATGTAAAGGGAGGGATACGGTCAATCTAAATTGTATAAAGTCTCCCCCCAGTGGTCACAGACAAATAACAAGAAGAGTGCGGAAATCATTGCAGCTTCTGTGGGACTGACCAAATATACACTATACAGAACCTGGTCCCTACAAGAAAGAAATAAAATTTTTAATTCAATACTAGCAACCTATCAATAAAGAGATCTTTTATGCTTATCTGCTCCTACGGTATTTATAAATGTGAAGTCTATTTTTGGAAGGAAAGAACCTACAGGTAAAATAAAACTAGCATTTTTTCTCAGCATATATTTTTAAAGGAATAAACAATATCTTCAGGGAGCTCAGTATTTGTTTTATCTAAAACAGGCAGATGTTCAGTTCTTCTGGAGTAAGTATCAGCACATCCCTTGCAAGTTAACCACATTTACCTGAATCAGAGTTCTGGTGCAAATTTAGTCACTTACCAAATGAACTGCCTTGGAAAAGAAAATTATCAGTGCTCTATACCTAATGTCTACTTTGCAAAACACTTTCAAAAATCACCTAGAACTAGATAATTTATAATAAAGTGATGTCAAATATACAAATGAGCCCTCTTGTTTCTTCGATTATTTATTTTCTTGGTGTTCTTAAACTTAGATAGCCTTTGACTAGCACTAACCCTATATTATTTGCAACTCTCAGCAATAATTTGCTGTTACTTGCTTTTAACAAAGCGTGAATGTCAAAAATGTGAAAGGCATTTAATTAAAACTATCTGTTGTCTTCTAACCATCCATTATTAAGTGGTAAAGAACATTAGAAAAAGATGGTAAGCACTCAACTTCAATTTTAAAAAAGCCTTTTAAAAAGGTAACACAATTGTGGTTGTCTCGGTTATGGGGGGGGGGGGGACCTGCTCCCTCAAATGTTTAAGAAAAATATGATTCATTTTTAAAAAATCCAAGTTGGCTCAAAGAACAAAAAAAAATGATTTTGTCTTATATAGCACTTCCAGACTTGCTTAAGAACCTTAATTCTTCCAGTGTTTATTTAATCTAGAATGTAAAATAATTCAGTTTTGAAATTCCAGGTGAGAAAGGAGCTGAGTAGTATCAATTGGAAAAGGACACACACATACACACTCACGGATGTTTTTTCATAATTAGTGTGCAACCCCAAAGGACAAAACGGAATGTAAATGTTACCATTTGAATATTATGTAACCTTAGTCTAAAATGAAAAAAGGACCTTAAAAAGTAACATGTTGTGCAAACATGTATTTAAACATGTATTTAAATATGATAGATTTCAGATACAAATGACCTCAAAATGACACAACCCATAAAAGTTTTTTGTTTACTGTAATGAGGCCTCAGAACATATTACTATAATAAGGCCTGATACCTTACCATAACTGCCCAGTAGGTACCTAAAATAAGCACTATTACCTGAGGTCTGTTGTACGTTTGTACCGCAACTATCTCTGCATTGATAACACTGTTACCTCGCCTAATATAGTCGACATACATAAGTTTCCAAAGGACGATTTGAAAGATTTCACGGGTAGAAATGGCTGCTAAATCATACTCCAATTGAAGAGCATTTTAACACACCTCAAATGTTGCAAGCCATATTAAAAGAAGACCAATTTAGGAAGCATAAAGTGAAATACTAACAATCCCCAAAGCCGTAGGAAAGAGTAAAACGTGGCTAGCTTGACCTTAACAGGCTGTTTATAAGTAATGCGGAGAATTTTCTGAGCTTCCTTCAATTCCCTTCCTAGCCTGCCCGCAACCCCCTTACATAAATGCATGCCCCATCTGAATAAGTTTAACGGATGTAATCTCCGGCTGTAATCCCAGGAGCTCGTGAGATTGAGACTAAACTCCCAGTAAAGTGTTAAAAAGTCCTTCTGAAAAAAAAAAAAATACATATATATATATATTGGTTAGTGGAGATATATATATATATCTCCACTAACCCATCCACAGCCTGTCATCACACCGGCCGTATGATCCCTCAAGCGACTCCCTCCTGGCCCTCCACCCCGCCAGTAAAAAAATTAAAAAAAAAAAAAAAAAAAAAAAAAAAGGCCCCGCACCTTTTCGGTTCCAGATTATGTACCCAGGATCGAAAACACTGCCTCAGCGGCGAACGCCTCCGGAGCAGCGCGTGCTCGGCCCAAAACCACTTTGGCCAAATGAGTCTCGTGCTTCGGAAGTAGCAGCAATAGTTGCAGAAAGCCTCCTCCCCCAAGAACTTGGGGCTCGGGAGCACGCCAGAAGCCGGCTGAATCGCCCCCTCTCGGCACTGACCCCAAAGGTGTCAGTCACAGCAACTACCGCCCCCGGCGCCGCTCTCCATTCATGCCTTAAACGCCACTCCCGCCGCAGAGGGTGTCGGCGCCCGCGCACGGCTCCAGGCGCCCGGAGGGGGCCCCGCGCGCCCCCAGCCCCAGCCTTGCTCCAGCCGGGGCCGCGCCGGGGACCGCGTGGAGAGCCGGCCTCCGCGCGGCAGCCGGCAGCACGGGCCAGACACGTTGCCGCGCTCTAGCCCGCCCGCAGCCCCGGGGCCAGGGGCCCGGCAAAGCGCGCCCCATCTGCGCCGGCCCGGCCGGGTTAGGCACGCTTAGCAGCCCTCCCGACCCGCGCCGCCTCCGCCGCCCCGGCCCCCGGCTCACCGAGCCCAGGTGCTGAGGGGGCGGGGCGGGCCGGGGTCCCCGCGTGGCGCACGGCGACGAGCAACAGGGCGCCCTCCGGCCGCCTCGGCGCGCGGCCAGACCGTTACCCGAGCAGCGTGGGGGCCCCAGTAACTCACCGGCTCGCACCTCGGCCGCCTCCGCGCCGCCGCCGCTCCCCTGCGCCCGCCGCTGCTGCTCTCGCTCAGCCGCAGGCGCCGCCGAGCAGCCCCATCTACAAACTCGGTGCTCGTAGTTGGGAATTGGAAATGCGGCTCTCTCTCCTCTCCGCCCCCTTCCCTCCGCCCCCCTCCCTCGCTCCCCACTCCGCCCCGGCTCCGGTCGCTGGCGCCGCCACCGCCGCGCGCTCGGCCAGCCTCCCCTCAGCAGCCCTCCTCCGGCTCTTCCCCCTCCTGCGCCTCGCGCCGCCGCTGTCGGGGGCGCGCTCCCTCCCGGCCCCGCGCGTGCGCCGAACGCCGAGGAGCGCGCGCTCGGGCGCGAGGAGGCGTCAGTGCCTCCGCGAAGCCCGGCCCCGCCCCTCCGGCCGCGGCGCGGCGGCCAGGTGGAGCCCCCCTCCGAGCGCCCGCAGACTGCGCCCGCGGCGCCGGGGCCTGACTGTGCCGCCAGCGCCCGGCGGCCTCTCCCGTGTCTCCCGGCGCGGGCCGCGAATCGCGCCCGCGAGAGGGTCGGTCAGACCCAATCCCCCAATCCGCGCCTGGGCTTCCGGCCGAAATCTTCGCTGTCATTCAGCATTTACTGATAGGCGAGGGCGTATCCAATCCTACAGATCGGATACTCTATGGGGCGTAAAAGACGCCCCTCCCTGCCCTTTCCAAGAGTTGACGTTCTAAGAACCTAGTCCCTGGGCACAAGGCATAAACAGACGCAAAGAAAAGCCTCTGGAGAATCTCCTCCCTTCCCCTGCATACACACACCCCTGGTTCTGATGTGTAATTTGGGAGGGTCTACAACGCTGAGGGTGTCCTTCATGAATTTTCTCCCAAAGGCCCAACCAGCGAGTGGGATTCACACCCGAGGATATGGACGGACAAGAGCTCTTCTCATAGCACCGACTATCCCGTGGAACTCCCAGAGCTGGCTTTGCCGGACATTCCCACGGCACCAGTTGTTCAGCTCCTCCCCAACCTCTGGCCTTCCCAGACCTCGTAAGGGGCGACTGCGCCATCCTTGCCACCTCAACTCTGGCTCGGCGTGGAGTATGGTGAACTGTGATGACTGTCCGGGGGTGAGATGACACATTTCGACAGGAGCGCAGATTGAATTTTTCAGTTGAAAGGAACTGAGCAATGCAGTGCAGCACAGACTCTGGCTAGAAAAACACAGCAAGGCAGTAGGAGAACTTCCAATTCCTTTAACGGCTACCTGATCCCCAAAGATGTCTGTGAACTCTCAGCCCTGTGACTGGAGACTTTTGAAAAAGCTGTTGTGTTCTTCCTGAAGCCGGAGAAACTATGAAGATGTTATTTAAATTTTGCAAAATGTTTGCTGAGTCCTTTCAAACAGTGGCTGTAGAAAGTGCAAGTAAAACTTGACAAGTGAGGAATACCCCATCAGGAGACCTCTATGCAGTCTTCCTTGGCTTCTCTTGGGCTTGTCGCACTGTGCTGCAAGAGCAGTACAGGATTTAGTAAACATTTGCAGGATGAGTGGATGCATCATGGTCCTTTGGACTCAGAGATGGAGTTTCAAACTGTATAGGTTCCTCCCTCTCTGTGAGTGTGGCTAGCGTGAAAGAGGGGCAGAGTACCATGGATGAGGTGTCTTAAGGTGGCCTCGTTCCCTAAAAAAAGTGTTTTTTCTCCTTAGCCTCAACCAAGTATCAAAGATTAGTTTCCTTTTCCAATAGGATCATTAATTTTGCAAACCAACATGCAGGGGGAGTTTGTAGAGTATTGAGAACCTTCTTTTCTGGAGCAGCTATCCTGAGGAGGAGACGTTGGAAGGTTTTACAGAGATTTGAATGTACTAAAGGGAACAGAGTAGCTCTGGGCACATGTGGTGCTCCCCCACTCCCTATAGTCAGGCGAGCTGGGTGAAATGAAGTACAGTGGGTGGTGTGCCCAAGAGTGCGGCAAGGGGGAGGCGGAATGGAAGAAGGAGGTTTCTCTTCTCAGAGACTCAGCATAACTTTCACATCTTCTTTTTCCTCTTCTTGCTTCCCCCAGGTTCATTTGCTTCCCACAGGATACCTGGTGGCTCATTCCTGCTATACCCTACCCAGGCCTCTGAACTTTTATTCTCTTCTCCCTTCTAACCCCCAATTTTACCACGTTCCCTCCTGTCCAGCTGGTGCCTGAAGCTCCTCTGGGAGGAAGGGGTTGAATATCATTTTGGGGTGTGTTTTTGATCCCTGTAGTGCACTTTCATTTTCTCAAGGGTCTTCTGGAAACAATGTCCTAACTTCCTACTCTACCTCCATACCCTGCAAATAGGAGGAAGTTTTGTGGAGGAAGAGTTGGGGAGTCTCTACCTCTCAAATCACATGTACACCTCACTGCCTTCCAGCTAGGACCAGCCCTGGCTTAACTCCCTTATTCCTGCATGTACCAAGGACCCAGCATTTGAGAGGGGTAATATAGAACAATTGTATTTTATTTACAATTCTAAGTTTATTCTCTAAATAATGATGGCAGCTATTAGAGGCTTATCGCAGTTGTAAAACCGCCTCATCCTCAGAGCCAGAAAAATGATTTTACTTCACATCTATGGCTTCAGTTGCTTCTCTTCAAGATTCTCTTGGTAGTGTTTCTCTTTCAGCATCTATATTTTATCAAATACTCGTATACAGGTTACGTTATGAAACACTACTTCTTTTTATAAGTAATATGCCACTTTATGACATTCTGCCCTTCCTCTAAACTTAAGAGGTGGGACACGCCAGAATAAATTTAAAGTGATCTAATAGGAACATTGGAACTCTCATCATTGCTTGCCAGCCCACCTTTCTGAGAGGTCATAATTTCTGAGACATGACCCATCCATTTCCCGTATCTGTTACAACTTCTTCATTCCAGAAAGGGGAATGCTATGATTGAAAATGATGGGGAATCCTTCTCTTCAGTGTCCTTAATGATCTGACTTTTCATTTCCTTCAAGGTTACTCTAGAGGGGTAATCTTACCACAGCCTGCTATCTCCTAATCATAACTCAACTTAAAGTTGAATTTTGATTCTTAATTCCACAGCATCCATTGTTGGCTTTATTTTCTCCTTCTGATATAAACAAAAGCTTCCATACTTTTAATATGATTGTGTTTTCTTTTCTCTTCTGACCTGCTTTGCTACGTCAGAAACTGAGAATTTTACTAAGGAACAAGCTCCAAATTTTAGCAAAGCAAGTTACTCATTTTCTAACTGATCCATCATAATAAGAGCAGTGATGCTCCTGCAATATAGCTTTATGAAAAATTGCAATTGACATGCAACACAGAGTCCAACCAAGCTTTCCTCCAGAATACTTTATTTAGCCTCACCCCTTTTATCTCTGTTCACTAAGCTAGGTCAGACTCCAATTTCCAGCCAACCTTACTAACCTTTCTAATTCAAGTATCTCTCTTGTTTGCTTGCAATTTTTCCTACGCTTAGAACAGTGCTTCTGCTTTTGGTTATTTATTGGGGTGATCCAGAGAACTTTAAAAACAAAAAACAAACAAACGTAGCTGGCTCTTGCCTCTAGATTTAGTTTTTCTGGGGTGCAGCACGGGCATCAGGATCTTTCAGAGCTCTGCCAGTAATTCTAATATGTAGCTAGAGTTAAGAACTACTGAAATGAGTCATCTTCCAAACAACGTTTATACCAAGTCTTCTCAGAACATTGGGGTGGCTCCAAATTACCTCAAGTAATCAAATTAAAATACCTAATCCTGTGCTCTAAGACTCTTCGCCAATTGACTAGAATAGTCCCCTTTCAAAACAGCTTAAATTTATCTCCTTCCTAAAGCTTCTCCAGATTAGTTTCACCTGGCTGCCTAAAGATCGCTGTTCCCAGTTCTCTGAGCATTCCATCTGGCAGTGGTTTACAAGCCCTTGGACCACAGTTGATTGTGTATATTATTGTTTTAATCCAGCTTTCATAGATACCTGTCAGAGGCTTTTCTTGTCATCTAAATCTCTCTGAAGTCCCACCAGATCAACAATCTCAAAATAAACAGAAATGTTATTCTTAGTGGAACTTTCTCCTACCCACCTGAAATCAGAACCTTCCCTGATACAATGGCAGTTCATTTTTTGATCATCACAAGGAAAGCCAACAATTATAAAAATTTATGTATTTGGGGTTGTTTCTTGTTTCTTACAAGATAAGAGCTATATATCTCTTCATATATCTCCCTGACTCTCCTTACCACCACTCTTTTTCTTTAGATAATAGAATTAGCCTCCACATCCACCTCTCTATTGAAACTGTCACAACTGACATTTTCATTTATGTGTTTATTCATCCATTCACTAATTTAATAGTGATAATTGCTGGAAATAAAATAATTAACATTATCAAATTATCCCTACCTTATGACAGAGAATAATAAACAATTAAAATGTCATGTGATAAGTACTATGACAGGAATCTTAAGCAGACACAATGGAATCGTGGAGGGAGAGCCTTAGCTTAGTGTTCAAACAACCCAACTTCTCTGCAGTGTTTGAGGAGGTTGACGAGCACAACCCCCACCCCCACAATCTTTTAAAGTTCTCCTCTCCTTTCATTCCTCTGATACTATACAACCCAGAAACTTCTTTGACTTCTCTGATTATTCCTTGTCTGACCTCTTGTTGCATCATGTCCTCCCACTTCCTAAACTGAAATGTTACACTAAGAAGGAAGAGACTTTTAAAGGAGAAAGTGTAGAAAAAGAGACCACTGCTTCTTTCAAGAATATCATGACCCTTATGGCCCCCAGGGTCCTGGGGTTGAGCCCCACATCAGGCTCTCTGCTCCATGGGGAGCCTGCTTCCTCCTCTCTCTCTCATCTCTCTCATCTCTGCCTGCTTGTGATCTGGGTCTGTCAAATAAATAAATAAATAAATCTTAAAAAAAGAGAATATCATGACCCTTAGAACGCCATCTTTAATGATTCCACATCTGTGTCTACAGTTCTACTCTCCCCTGAGGGATGTTTTCAACTTCCTGTTGAATGTATCCAGCTGGATAAGCCATTCATTCAAGCTCAAATGAACATGTTTAAAATAAAATTCATTGCTTCTGCTACCCTCCTCAATCCCCTCCTGCAAATTTCCCTTACACCTCCCCCACTTTTCTCACCTCTTTTTACCCTCTCCATAACAAAGACAGCCTAGCCTGCACCCAGGTCCTGTGATGTTCACCTTCTCAATGTTACAGTAGATTCTCTGGTCCATTTCCTCTAACCCTACAGTTTCCTTGTCCAATCTCATGCACACCCGAAAGCCAGGTGTCAGGCATATCATCCCAGCCTCCTGTGGAACTCCATTCACAAGGTCATTCACAGCAATCTTGAAGGCTCCCCCATGTGTGGATATTATACATCAGCCATATCTCACACCTTCATATTCCCACCCCTTTGTTTTGGTAGGAATGCCTTCCCACATCCCTGCTAATCAAACAGAAACTTCTATGCCTATTTCACATCCTCATTTTCTATTAAAACTTTCTTGCCCCACCCTAAGAAGAGGCAATTACTTCCTTTTGAATTCCAATAACACTTTGATGATCTCTCATGGCCCTTTTCCTATTCTACTTCATAATAGCATCATTTATGTTTGTGAATATTAATCTTAACACTCTTTTCACTGCCTTCCCTGGCCCCTTCTTGTTTGCAAATAAGAGTTCAGGGTTCTGTGTACAGAAATGCCTGTGGAACTTGGCACAATATTGACCATAGTAGGGGTTTATTTATGGAAATAGATAAAGTAATTGGTAGGCTTCTTAAATTAAAGAAAATGAAATGGCAAAAACGTTGCTAATTAGACTTGAACTCCTATTCTTGAATATGCAAGTTATGGCTCTTGAAAGGACAATCAGATTTCAGGCAGGGACCCTAACAGAGCTGCTTGACTTTATCTTGTCAGCAGTCAACCTCTATGTCTAATTAACCCCTTGGGGTTCTCATTTAAAATTAACCTCTAAATTCCACATCTCCCATTTATATATAAGTTGAAAAAAAAAAATAAAAAAGACCTCCTACTCAGGTACCAAATGAAGATTTAGAAAGATATGAAAACAGGAAACAAAATATAGTCTTCATTGGAGAGGCAGAGGCATGAATCATGGAGGGTAGAGGAGGTCTTTTTGAGGAGTTTTATGCCATTATACTAAAAAAGAGTATCTGAATAGTGATTAACCACAAAAGCAAATGGTAAAACTCTCAGAGTCTGATGCTCCTCCAGAAGACTAAGACAAGGTAAAACCAAGTCATGAGTGTGCATACCAGGCATTTAGGACATTTTTTGTTACATGATTGAAAGAAAGACGGTCAAGATCAGCAGCCTGGGAACAAAGACAGGAGCAGGTGTATATGTGTATATATAGAAGGTGGTGAGGGCAAGCAACTTCGGCTGTTAAAAAGTGCAAGAACTTAATGGCCCATTCTAAAGTGATGCAATCTTCATGTTACACAGTACAGAGCACTTCATTCCTTCTCAAGAGAGCTTATTCCAGTTTAAGAGAGCTGCTGATAAATATGAAAGTCCAACCTTTCAAAACAATCCCATCTTGATAATAATAAGTGAATTATGATAACTACCGATTGACCTCACACCTTGTGGAAGACAGTGCTTTGTGTCTTTTTATCCCATTTGAATCATTATTATCACCACCACTGTACAAACAAAGAAACGAGTGAAGAGGGTAAAGTTAACCTTCCCAAAGCTCCAAGCTAGAAGTGTTTGAGTCAGTTCAAACGCAGAGCTCCTGCTTATTCCCACACCTCATATACAGAGTGCTTTGTAATTCTCAGGTCCATTCAACTGGAATTAATTATAGTACAAGTCCCCACAATTAAGGGTTCTCTGTAACATGTCATTTAACTTGGATTCATCACCACGATTTTCAGACTTACTGTGAGTGTGTATTTGAACAATGTAACATTTGTGGAAAGGCTATTTTTGTTGTTATTGTTGTTACAATAGAAGTGTGTTATAGAAAAGTGCAATTTTTTCTGAACTAGGCTTTTTAAGAAATAAAAGAGTAATAAATAAAATCGGAAATAAACAACACCTTAAAGAAGACTAAGAAAAGTTTCTTCTACCCATTTAGAATGGCCATTGTTTAGCCATCAACACATTGCACTGAAGATGGTTTTATACTACAGGTTCTTAGCAAGTAAGAAAGGAATAGAGAGCATCAATTCAGCTTCACGATGTGTAAATCCCCATCTCTACCAGGAAAGGATAATGTTAGGATTAAATGAATTACTTTTTAAAGCAGTGTATGTAAATTATTGATAATAGAGCATAACAGAAACTATTACTCCAGTTTTTGGTGGTTCCCCCCCCACCCCTTTCTCTTTGCCTGTTAACTTCACCTTCTCTGAAGGATGTGGTCGATGCAGAGAGACACTCCCCAGATATGCTTCAAGGAAAGACTTGTTGCTCCAGCTGCAGGAGAGCTGTCAGAAGAAAGACTCCAGCTTCCGTTAGCCCTTCAGGGATGTCCTGAGCTGCAGAAAATCCATATGCTCAAATTCATCCCCCAAGCCCTTTCCAGGGTGATCCACATTTAAATGACTGATGGAGAGGGTAGGGCATCTAAAGGTCCAGCTACTGAGAGATTATTTTTAGCTCAATGTCCCTGTGGAATCAGCTAAGACTGTTGTTCAGGTCTGCATTCCATACTGATTTCTCTCTCAGCCCAATCTTGCTACCATTTCTTCCTTCACAGGTATTCATCCAAGTGCACCTACTGAACTATACACTGAACTCTGTCTCAGACTCTGCCTCTCAGAGATTGCAACAGGTCATACAAGAAAGGGGGCACATTTTAATTCATACCTCACACATTTCTTTACCTTAGGGTGAAAACATAATCAAGTCTTATGTGCTAATTCAGTTGTCTCAAGGAGATTCATGGCTGATTCTGAATCTATTTAATTTTTTGTATGTATGTATTGTTTTTATTTATGCATTGTTTGAATGTCTTCTATCCACATGGATAATTGCTTTGCTGGTTGATATGAGGGATACATCTAAGTGAAAGAAACTTCATTGACTTAGAAGAACTTATAATTTATGATGGATACCTCTCATTGTTTATCTTTATTTTATGTTCTGATAATTGCAGCTTCTCTTTTCCTTTAGAGGAATGTTTCAGTCACTATTCACTGCATTAAATTCCAGTAGGGCTGCTAATTATGGTATCCTTCCCAACCTCTCAAGTCATAGGAGTGGCCATGTAACATAGGCATAGCCAATCAGAGGACTCCCTCCCCTGAGCCAAAGTGATTAGTCCAAGAAGTAGACATGTTACCTAAATCAAGGAAAGTTGGTATTTTTATATACTATAGTAAGGAGAAAGATTTTTTTTTTCTTTCTTCTAATCAACACTTAGAAACACTTGGGAAAGGAAGATTTAGTCATGCCTGAGGCCAGCCCTGGACTCTTCTGGTTACATAAGTTTGCAAGACCATTTTTTTTTTTTTAATATGTGCTTTTTTTTTTTTTAAGATTTTATTTATTTATTTGACAGAGAGAGAGGACAAGCAGGCAGAGAGGCAGGCAGAGAGAGAGGAGGAAGAAGGCTCTCCACAGAGCAGAGATCCCGATGCGGGGCTCGATCCCAGGACCCCGAGATCATGACCTGAGCTGAAGGCAGCGGCTTAACCCACTGAGCCACCCAGGCGCCCCTGCAAGACCATTTTTAAATTAAACTAATTTGAATTGGATTACTATCACTTGTCACTAACAGAATTCTGACTTACAGACAATCTATTTGGAGGAGAAATTATATGCTTATGAAATGTTAACTCACAAAACAATCATATGATTATATGATAGTGAGGTAATTATGAAGACACAGACATATTATTGGTACTAAGCATTTATTTGATTAACTCGTTCCATTTTTTTAAAATCAAGAAGTGATTGGGGCACCTGGGTGGCTCAGTGGGTTAAGCCTCTGCCTTCAGCTCAGGTCATGTCTCAGGGTTCTGGGATCGAGCCCCACCTCGGGCTCTCTGCTCAGCAGGGAGCCTGCTTCCTCCTCTCTCTCTGCCTGCCTCTCTGCCTACTTGTGATCTCTATCTGTCAAATAAATAAATAAAAAATCTTAAAAAAAAAAGTGCTTACTGCAATTCATCTCATTCGAAGTCAATATGTAATTCTCCCAAGTTGAATACATACTTAAAATATGTTAAAGTGTATCACTGCAACATATACCAGTTGCCCAGATATATCTATTCATGTGTTTCAGAATTAAGGCAAGATAATATTTCTATAATGCAGGTAATAGGGTGTGAGAGTTTTAGAATCAAAGAGCTCTAAGTTCTGTTTCTAGATTTACTTCTTGTAAGCTGGGTAACTTTGGGCAAGTTATTCAATATATGAAAGCCTTTCTTTTTTTTTCATCAGCAAAACAGATAGAATCATCCTACCTTACAGGATATTTCAGGATAATAAATTAAACCTGTAAAATGCTTGCTCAGAGCAGAGAGAAATTACTGACTATATTATTTTCACAGTAATTGTAAAATAGCAAATGACCATTTGCTAATTATATTTAGTGCATATTTGTAAGCGAAGAATTCCCTTATTTGATGATCTTTCTTCTCCAAGAAGACTAAGTTTCCATTATATTTACTACTATTAAACATTGATCTGGAATTTCTAGACAGAAATATGATAAGAAAGAGAAGAGATATGATATTCATATTAGAAAGGAGAGACAAAGTGATCATTATTTATGATGATAAAATTGCAGCTCTAGATGAATAATCAACTAAAAGAACTAATAGAATAAAAAAGATTTGAAAAATAATCAGAGGTAATTCATTTCCATAGATATAATAACAAGATAGAAAATTAAACTGAAAAAGCAATATCCCAATCAAAATAGCAACACAAATGTGTCATACCAGAAATGAACTATAAAACCAAAGTAATTGAAACATACAGTATAAGAGAAAGAATAAATGGGTAGATTTGTAGAACAAAATAGTCAAGACATAGACCTATGTATATATAGAAATTTGGGAGTGCAAAATTTATTGTTTTTAATAGCTAGACAAAGTTCGGATACTCAAAAAAGATGAAAAGATGGAGTGAAGATCATTGGCAAAATGTTTTTAAAATATCATCCACAACATAAATTCCAGCTGAAGAGCTAAATCTAAAAGATTAAACCATATGAGTGACTAAAGAAAATATACCGTTTTACCAGGACAGAAACTGTCATCAAAAGACTAAAAACTGTGGCTACACAAAATTATTTGGAGTAAAAGATACCATAAACAAAGTTGAAAGTCAAATGATAAATTTAGAAATACAAGTGAAATCCATGACAAAGTGTTATCATTCATAAAGAATATCTAAAAATTAGTATAGATATAAATGAGCAGATGTAGTTTAAATTAATATATGACAAAAAATAAATATATGACAAATGTAAACTAGGTTGAATCGATGTTCTTTTGCACTGAAAAATTTATTTAAGTATCAATAGAATCCTGTTGCTCAAGTTATTCTTTAAATTTAAAACAAAGTATCAGGAAACATATTTTTAAAAGAGGATACCTTGAGTGAATTTGATTCCCAAAGTGTAGGGATTGTACTTGTTTTAATTAAAGCCTTTTGCATGGTACCTAGCAGACTGTCTTACACAGATGGGTTTTAATGATGATGATGCAGTCTATAATAATGTTCACACAATATGTGAAATATTTTGTAATCATGTGGACTTCTTTATGACAGCAAACATGACTGATTAGATCAATATCATTTGCATTTCATTATGGGCTTGATGGTTTTTTTCATTCTCTTCTAACATTTTAATGATGTCTTAGTATGCTAAAAGAATATTAGCAGAATTACGGCAATTTTTTCATACTATAGACTTTCTAGGATTCTTTGGATAGAAAAAGTGTTAAGGTCTTATGAATTGTTACTATGCAAATAATTTGAGTACCTATTGCTTTGGAAATATTGTCCTATGATTCTTTTTTATTTTTAATCCCAGCTAGAGTGCAGGCTACTTTTTGGCTAATTTATTTCTACTTCTTTCCTGGTGTTATTTGCACCTGGTAGGTCCTTGCTAAATTAACCATTTCAACTAATTTTTCTTCCAAGCACTTAATGTATATGTCACATAGTATGTTAGGAACCTGAGTACAAAGGTGACTAATGCATAGGTCCTGTCCTCATGGAGCTTATAGTATAGACAGGGAGACAATTAAAACAAGCAAATGCATTAGATTCAATATAGGTGCTTCAAATAAAGGAAGTTCAGTTGCTGTGGGAGCATATAATAGGGAATACCAAGCTCACCTATTATTATTCTAGCACAGAATTGTTTCCAATCCCTAGCAAGCAACTTAAATTATCTGTTGAATACTGACTATGTCCCAGTACTATGTCCCAGTACTAGGCTAGGCACTCTTCATTTCATGTTAAAAAATATAATTCAATCAGAAAAAGACAATTATTGTGTGATCTCACTGATATGAGGAATTTGAGAAACAAGACAGAGGATCATAGGGGAAGGGAGGGAAAAAAGAAACAAGATGAAACCAGAGCGGGAGACAAACCACAAGAGACTCTTAATCTCAGGAAATAAACTGAGGGTTGCTGGAGGGGAGTTGGGTGGGAGGGATAGGGTGGTTGAGTGATGGACACTGGGGAGGGTATGTGCTATGGTGAATGCTGTGAACTGTGTAAGACTGATGATTCACAGACCTGTACTCCTGAAACAAATAAAACATTGTATGTTAACCAAAAAACAAAAACAAAACTATATATCTATATCTATATCTATATTTACACCTATAGATATTTTGAGAAGGGAGAGGAAGATAAATTGTATTTACTTCTAGTTTATGGGTGAGGAAGTTGTCAGTCAGATTGTTTAAGGGGTTTATTAAAGGTGATATTGTGTAGTGGTTAAGACATGGTCTCAGAGTCAGACAGCCTGACAAATCTTAGCTCTGCTATTGATGAAATGAGTGGGCAAAATCTTTAATATCCTTGAGAATCAGGATTTCCCATCTGTAACAATGGAGATAAAGATGAGTATAATTTGGTTAATATATGTAAAAATAACTTAATACAGTGCCAGCCAGTTGGTAAAGGCTAAATAAATGGTAGCTAAAAATTTAAAAAATGAGAAAAGGCCATATAGTTTTTATTAATCCACCAAAACAGTTATCATTTATTTAATACCCAGCATGTGTCAACTGAAGCATCATGTCGATTGTATACCATAAGAACAGTTCTTATGGTCCACAAGCTTTTCAGGGCTATGAAAATATCTGAGAGCTGAAAACCTTTATTGTTGGGTCCAAAAAACCAAAAAAATAAATAGAAAGAGAAAAGAAAAAACACAATTAAATTTAAAATAATAATGATTTTATTAAATATTTGAAAAATATGATTGCTAATTTAACTTTTCATTATATTCAAAAATAATTTTTAGGTAACATATCCTACTTTGGGAGAATGGTAAGTCTGCTTAATGATTGCCTAGACATCATAGCCCTTTGAGAATTAAACCAGTTATTTATAACTAAATAATTTTAAAAGCAAAATTATAAAATTATTTAAAATATCATAACAAAAAGCTATATGAGTTATGGGATGTGTGTTTATTTTAACATATTCAATGTGAAGTGTGATAAAGTCTAGAGGACTTAGAGTGAAGATGGTCATATTTGTTAGGTGTTGGCCATGTCAGGCTATCTAGTGTGTGATCTCAATGTTCAATGAATTCAGAGTCTGGTAGAGAAATAGACATCCAAGTAGTCATACTACAGTGTTATAAAGGATGTAGTCACGTTTTATACCAAGTGTAGTAGTGGCAAAAAAAGGAAGTAAGATCAATTATAAATAATTCAGAGAAAGATTCTTAAAGTTGGAAATGCTTCAGGTGAGCCTTAGGTATGAACAGCAAGGAATTAAGTGCACAAAGTTGGGGAAAGAGAAAGATATTTGCCATAACCCCCGGAACTGGGAAGTCAGGAAGGACTGAAGGTGTGTTCAGAGGAGTGTATAACTTCAGGAAGCATCTAGAAGAGGAGACATAGAAGATGAGTCTTCAAAGGCAGATGGAAGGCAGTGAATGAAGCACCTTCTGGAGTGGCTTTGTCCTATGAGCAAAAGTAAGACATTAATTGCTTTTTTCAAAGAGTAGATTTCTGATTTAGAAAAGCTGCTCCCTTGCATCTGTTAGGAAACACTGATCAAAACCAAAAACCAAAACCAAAAATGGGTAGAAGAAGGAAACCCGTATTTGTTGAAGACATACTCAGTGGAGGAGCATGTCAAGTCTCTCACACGTGCTATCCCATTAACCCTCACGGCATGCCTGTGAGATTGATTTGACTTCCATTTTAACAAAGAGAAAGCCTAGGAAACGTCAAGGAATTGTTCCAGTGTCAGGCCACTAATAAGCAGTGGATGTGAATCAAGCACACGTCCCTCTGATACCAAGTCACTGGTGTGGTTTTTTTCCTGTATCCTACTGCTTTTCCAGGCAATGGATCATGAGGGCTTGAATTAAGGCAGTTGCAACAAGGATGAAAAGAATGGACAGGTTTGAGAGACATTAAGAGGGCATGGTCTCCTAGATTTGGTATCTGGATGCAGGAAATCAGGAAAGAGTTTGGGATGACTCCAAAATGTGGGAAAAGCAAAGAAGGAGGTAGAGGAGAGATTTCAGAAGGCATAGTGGAAATGATGGGAGATGGGGAGCAGACACAGCCAAGGAGTCTTTGAAGAGCATGCAGGTTGAAAGTTAAGCCCTTGGGGGCTTGCATCTAGACTGGGATGATGGAGATGAGAGGCATGGTGATATTAACTGGCTTTAAGGTCTGACTTGTTATAACTTCTTGGTTTGAAAATAAATATAAATCTCAGAAGTGGGAATTTGGTTTGTTACTTAAAAAGGAAAAAAACCAAAACCACTTTCTAGCTCAGAGGAGAGTTTGACATTCCATTCATCACCGAGGTTATCTATAAAGTAGTTACTGAAGCAAGAAAGAATGGGCCCTCTCCTAGCACTCCAGCAGAATCAGTCCTGGCCCAATGATTTCAGGAGCATCTTGGGTGTGCAGGGAGCCATGACGATCTTCTGAAAACTCAGCATCTGGACAGAGTCCTCCTCACATGGCTAGGTTTTAAGTGGTCATTGCTGAGTGGGGACAGGCACAGTAGAGAAAGTTTGCTCAGACGCCTAAGTTTATCTTCATGTGTCAGGTTAGTGAAAGTAATTACATTAGAAAAAAGAGGAATTCATCCTTTAAATTGATTGTTACATTAAGGAATTCCAGTGTTCTCATCTGTTGTTATAGACTAGAGCAGCCTGAAGCCTCATCTTAGAACTTGTTGGGCATGCAAATTCTTGGGTCCTACCCAAGGCCACTGGATTGGAGTCCAGTTGCTTTCTGGGCAGAAAAGACAGTAATATGCCTGCCTCAGAGCACTACCTGCCCCTCTTCTCTGTTGCTAATCCTCCCCACCCCAGTTTCTGCTGAAAACTGCAGGATCTCATTGCTTCTCTCAAATCTGGGAGCTATTCAGAATGTTTCCAAGACATTTTGTGATGTTATTCTTTAAAGTCAGAAATAATGGAGAGGGTAACAGATGTTAAGGTGGGAGAGGTCTTTCTTTCTTTCTTTCTTTCTTTTTTTTAAGATTTTATTTATTTATTTGACAGGGAGAGTACAAGCAGGCATAGTGGCAGGCAAAGGGAGAAGGAGAAGCAGGCTCCCTGTTAAGTGATACAGGGCTTGATCCCAGAACCTTGGGATCATGACCTGAGCTGGAGGCAGACACTTAACTCATTGAGCCACCCAGATGCCCCTGGGAGAGGCCTTTCTAAGCTACAAACCAGAACAGAAGTTATAAAATGAAATTATTGATAAATATGACCCCATAAAATTTTAAAAATTCTTCAAAGTCAAACTCAGTAAACAAAATGCAAGTTACAAATTGTGAAAATTAGCTATATCATACATGGCAGACAAGTCATCTTATATTTTATTTAGAAGAAAAGAAGCCCTTAGATAAAAGAGAAAAAGAGAACTACGTGAATGGAAAGAGGGCCATAGCCATGAAAAGGCAATTCACCAAAGATGAACTACAGAAACCAATGAATGCTTAACCTCAAGAGAAATCAGAAAATCAAATTAAAACAGGAAACCAATTTTCACCTACAAATTGGCTTAAAAATTTTAATAATAAATACTAATGTTGTTGAGGAAATGGGAAAAGAGACATTATCGTAAACTGCTTTTAGAAGTAGAAGCTGGTATAAATCTTTCTGGGAAACAATTTGGTGAGACATCAAAAGTCTTCAAAATATGCATGACATTTGACCCATAAAGAGGATCACGTTGGTCTGAAATAAATTCATCCAAAGAAATAACCATTTACACACACACACACACACACACACACACACAAATGGGTCTATAAAAACGTTAGTCTTAGCGTGTTTATAAGAACAAAAACCGAAAACAATGTAAACTCCAACAATAAGAGGTAGGTTTATTGGATAATATAGAGCATGTGTCTCTAAAATAAGTTACTCTGCTGCTTTGATAACTATGGTGTGGATTAATATGCAATAAAATAAACTCATGTTTATAACATTGTTAAATAAAAAGTCAGCTAATGAAAGAA
Organism: Mustela nigripes; assembly: GCF_022355385.1. Lineage (NCBI taxonomy): Eukaryota > Metazoa > Chordata > Mammalia > Carnivora > Mustelidae > Mustela > Mustela nigripes. The sequence goes on from NC_081560.1 coordinate 50,822,331, forward strand.
TATGTGTAGTAGTATCCAAGTCTCATAAAAATACACATGTGTATTTGTATATCTCTCTATCATCTTTAAGTATAAGAATGAAGAACTAGGATGTCTTTGAAGGCAGGGATTTTGACTGTCTGATACATAGCATAGCCCCAAAGCTTAGAATAGTTACTGCACATAGCAGGAACTCAACAATAATTGACTGTCAGAATGTTGACAGTCTTATTTCCTACTGATGAGCATAAGGCACTTAAATTTTTTTCTTTATGTTTCTCTAGATTTTCAGAACTTCCCACAGTAAGCCTTGTGTTCCTTGTTGTGTCAGAGAAAGAATACAGTCTAATTTTGGAAAAAAAATGTTGATGGATAAAATTCCCTTCAACGAACGAATGGATAAGGAAGATGTGGTCCATATACACTATGGAGTATTATGTATCCTTCAGAAAGGATGAATATCCAACTTTTTGTAGCAACTTGGATGGGACTGGAAGAGATTATGCTGAGTGAAATAAGTCAAGCAGAAAGAGTCAAGTATCATATGGTTTCACTTATTTGTGGAGCATAACAAATAACATGGAGAACAAGGGGAAATGGAGAGGAGAAGGGAGTTGAGGGAAATTGGAAGGGGAGGTGAACCATGAGAGACCGTGGACTCTGAAAAACAACCTGAGGGTTTTGAAGGGGCAGGGGGTGGGAGGTTGGGGGAACCAGGTGGTGGGTATTGGGGAGGGCACATATTGCATGGAGCACTGGGTGTGGTGCAAAAACAATGAATACTGTTACGCTGAAAAGAAATTTAAAAAATAATAATTTTAAAAAATTTGCAATCTATAGGAAGAACCTAAGAGCTAATGGGGCTCATGAAATTAACTAATTAATAAAATATTTTATTTATTTGAGATAGAGAGAAGGAGCAGGGGAAGGGAGAGGAAGAAGTAGACTCCCCACTGAGCAGAGAGCCCAACGTGGGTCTTGATCCTGAGACATCAGAGCTGAAGGCAGACGCTCAACTGACTGAGCCACCAGGCATTCCCCATGAAATTTAAAACACCTAATTCACTCAGGCAGTGTCTCAAGAAGGTTGACAAATGTGTGATTATGATTCAGGAAAGAGTTCTACTAACTTGTTCTGTGTTGCCCTTGGACTATGATTTTAAAAACTTTTCCACCAGGTACCCTGAAAAAAAAATCTCAAGGATTTTACATTAAGGATGAAATTTCTTCATTGTTTTTCAGTAACATATCCAGTTCATTGCACATAAAAATATTTCAAATTGTTTACCATCAAGGAATGTTGGTTCCTTGGGAAAATTTCCACGTTACTCTGTAGTTTATGTGCCCTCTAGAACTCCTTGTTAACCTCAGGAGTATTGTTCGAGCAAGGGTGGGAACACAGTGTTAGCAGGCAGGATTAGCAGAGTCGGGTACAGTGGAGTCAGAGAGAAAATGTGTTGGCATTTATTTACGAGTGCTGTAGGTTGTCTAATGGACATCAATATGCCATCTGCTTGGCAGGTATATCTCATCTCTGCAGTGAAAAACCTCACAGGGTGAGGATTAAATGAGATATAAAGTGTTGAGTACAATGCCTGACATGCAATAAGCTCCCAATACAGGCTTGCTGCTACTAATTATTATTACCAGAGAGAGTTTTCACACCCAGTTGTCACTACCACTTACATTATCAAACTAATTACTGTTTCTGATTCAGTGTGTGCCAAGCCACATTCTCCTGCAACTACCCGGGCAGATTTTTCCCACAGGGAGGGAATGATCAGAATAGCTTCGTGCAGCCATATTTCTTGTTTGAAATTAACAAACGAGTCAGTCCTAACTTTTCATGGGCAGCACAATCAGATTTCCTCACCCAGGAAACAGTGATTTTATTAGGGTGTGGCCACTCCTCCAGGCACATCCGGACCGCAGTTCTTTCCTAATCCACAACTGTGCCTTCTTTCCCTAACTGCCATTGACAGCAGTATAAGGTGCAGGTAGGTCCCACATTCCCTAAAACAGAAGATTTCAGGGCTCATAGTAAATAATACATTTTATAATGTGATCCATTACATACTCTTCTTAACATAATTATATAAAACCGGAAATGTAGGCAAACAGCCACTGTCTTGGGATTCACAGATGAAACGGACGGTGTCTCCCTGCTCAGTCCCTGTTTCCTTCCCTCCCTGTTTAGTCTGTTGCCTCATCTGAACTGTAATGGTTAGAGCCTTTTGCATATTCTCTTTCTCTGCCTACGAGTCCTGCACAGCCTTTTGCTTATCTCTATCGATATGGTCAGAATTGCCTGGATTCTTCAGGACACTTTAAATATTTTATTCTATGATCCCTGGCTTTGGTTCATTTTGTATGTTCTTTGGCCCAAGTCTTCCTGTTTGCCTTGACCCCTTAAGTGCTGACCTCAGCTTCACCCAGAAGACTGGTAGTGACTGAGGACCCTTTTCTCTGTGTTAAATGTCTTCCTTTACTCCTTTATTGTGCCAGTCACTGTTGTCGAGGCCACCAAATCCGACTTGCCCTCGCTGTATCATTCCAGCCCACCCCCATCTCCCAAAGAGAACTGTCTCTGTCCCTTCTAAGAGGGAGTAAGCCCTTTCGTTTGGTACTTCTTGGTTCCTACTGTGTCAAGGGCGAGCTACTTTACGAAAGACTGATGAATGCTTTCCTGGCAGTCACAGACTTTCTTTCTGATGCTCTTTCTTCATCCTGATGATTGCTTCCTTGTAGACACAGAAAAAATAACTTCTGGAGTCAGAGGATGGTGGGCTCAAATCCTCACTCTGCCACTTACTGACCTTGTGAGGTTGAAAACTATTTCCTCATTTGTAACCTCAGAAGAATTTTGTAAAGATGAAATAAAATAAATAAAATCTTACACTCTTTAAATGTTTGCTGAAGTATTTTACAAATAATAGATGGTGAATAAGTATTAATCCATCCCCTTCCTTGTTTTACTTATATTTTTTAGTTAATAATGCAAAAAGAGAAGATACAGTGTGGTGGCATGGTAATGCTAGCATGTCTTAAACACACTGTGCTAAAGACTTCATGTGCCTTACCTGATCTAAACGTAGAATTACTCCATAGAGTTTCTTAACATTTTATAGATGAGAGAAGTTGAGGCCCAAGGAGATTAAGGAACATAGCCAAGTTCCCAAAATCAGTAAGGTACGGAGCTGAATGTGAACCCTCTAACTTGAGGGGTGTTCAAACTCCTGATCCCATATATGGTGTAATATCCATTGGGGGATGGGGAGTCAGATCCAGATTGCTCATTGTATATACCTGTATGATTACATTTCTTGCCTTTCCCCAAAATGAGAATTCTAGTCTTCTTCCCATCATCATTCCTCTTCTGTTAGGGGACATTTTCCATGGGGACCCTCTGGGAAAATCTCTGGCATGAAGTAGTTAAAAGCAGCAGCTAAAGTTTATGATGAAAAACATTTATGAATCACCTGACCATCTTTTTCACTCACATTTTGCACAGTTCTGCATTTGTCAGTATTAAATGTCCTGAAGAATGGACTTAGCCCAAGGCCAAGTGAGTGGGGGCTCTGTGTGGGCATTTATTCCAAAGGCCATTAGGTTAATACGTGCCTAACTGTAGTACATCTGTTTGTTTTGGATAATAGCGAGTGCTTTTCCAGCTGTTCTTCTTTCTTTCTTCCTTCTTTGTTTCCCTACGGCTTGAGCTTTTGAGTCTTTAGTATTCATAATCTTTTTTTCAGGCTGTTAAACCAACCTAGAATTATCATTCTAGCATTTCAGAGGACTTGGCTTTGTCCATTTTCAGACTTCTGTTAAATCCTGAAAGAACAGCCTGCTATAGAGTACCCTTACAAGAGAAAAAAAAAATATATATATATACACACACATATATATATATATATACTCATTCATCATTGGAATTTAACACTTGGCAAAACACAGTTTTAATTACCTCCATTTAATACATGCATCTATACAGTCTCTTCTTTTTATTAAATTTATTTTTTGAACATATAAAAAATGTACATGATTCCAAAGCCAAAACTGTATAATGAGGTAGACCCAGAAAAGTCTTACTTTCCATCCTGCCTTTTCCACCTGTTCTCCCTTCAGAGAGAACATGCTGCTTCATGCATTCTTGTAAGCTGAAAATACCCATGTACCCACCATCCAGATGCAGAAATAAATCTTCTAGCATTTCAGAGACTGTTTTTTGCCCTTCTGACTCCTATGCCACTCTTCTTCCCAGAGACAACTGCTCTCCTGACTTCAGACACTATAATTTTGCCACACGTAGGACTATATATAAGTAGAGTCATAGAGTGTGCATTCTTTTGTGTTATTCTTCTTTCATTCAACAGTGTATTTACAAGATGCATCCTTGTTGCTGTGTAAAATAGAAGTGTTCGCTCTTTCCATTGCTGTTAATGTATTCTACTGTATTGCATTTATAGCATACCATAATTTATCCATTCTGCTGTTGTTGGAGATAAGGGTTTCTAGTTTGGGGCTATAACCACACTGTTTCTTAGAACATTCTCATATGTGTCTTTCAATGCACATATGTATTTCTGGTGGGTAGATTCCCAGGAGTAGAATTGCTGGGTCATATGGTATGTGTGTGTGTTCAGGCTTTAGCAGATATTGCCAAAGAGTTTCTATAAGTGGATGCTCCAATTTACGCGTCTTCCAGTAATGTATAAAAGTGCCATTTGTTCCTCATCTTTGCCAACACTTGATAATTTCTGTCTTAGTAATATTATTCCTTCTGGTGAGTGTCTCACTGCGCTTTTATTGTGCTTTCCCTGATGACTAATCATTTGTACTAGTTTCCAGCTTATTCTTCCATTATTTATTTTTGCAAGAAAAGGAAAAAAATATACATATACCACTGTATCACACAAAGGATAACATTATATATACTGTTTCCTGTTTTGCACATTGCTTTTCTCACTTAAATTATATATCCTGCGGGTCTCTGTGTAATAGAGTTTAACAAGATTTTCCTTATTTCTTTTCACATCTGCATTGTATTCAATTGTGGGGATGTACCTTAGTTTATTCAATCAGTCCCTTATTGGTAACTTAGTTTATTCAATCAGTCCCTAATTGTTGCAATTAGTAGTTTTGTGCACGTCTTCACATTTTTGCAACTGTACCTTGGGATAGAGTCTTAGAGTTGGTATTGCTGTTCAAAAGAAAAGGCATATGTAATTTTGTTAGATATTGACAAATTTCTCCAACAAGATTATGCCATTTTATATTCCCACAAGTGATCTGTGAAACATGCACCTATATTTTATGCAATAGACTTTCTCTCTTAGAATATTCAGTAGCCAGGATGTAAGACATTAAACAAAATTTTTAAAGCGAAGAATCTTTGAAAGTAAAATTTTTGATCTATAATGCTATAACATCATAAGCATTTCAGTATTCCTCAAATATGTATATATTTAAATTGAGTCAATGTATTCTTATGTATTCATATAAAATATGGTTTTAATGATAGCACATAAATCAAGAATCTTTTAGTTGTGAGTTTAAGGGAAAAAAAGTGAGGCATTTATTGATTCATATGACTGGGAAATCCAAAGGCAGGCCGGCTACCTTCAGGTACAGTGGGATCCAGGGACTCATGCAATGGTGGTAAGAATGTTCTTCTCTCTCCATCTCTCACCTCTTCTTTCCTCAGTGCCAGCTTCTCTATTGGCAGGCTTAGGGAGTGTTGCCCATTGCTCTTACAGCCTGCAATCTCACAAGGCAAGAGGACTTTTCTTGTCAAGCACTCATATCTGTGCCCCCAACCCTCCAAAAAGGACTCTGGCCCTGAATGAGCACTTGAATAGTTCTCCTATGTTAGAAGTGGGTGAGTCTGGGGGTGGGGCTGTCTCTTGATTGACAGTACCATCAGAGACCAACAGAATAAAGGAAGCTGAAGTGCCGGAAAGAGAGGTGGTAGAACAGCCCCCAAAGAAGAGACATCATCTGCAGCTGCCAATTCTGTTATGTGGATACACTGTAATCAATTTCACCACTCACTGGTCTCCTTCACCTTTAGGTTGTTTTTGGGTCTTGCTGGTACATATTATGTCGTGATAAATATTCTTATGTTCGACTCTGTTATTTCTTTAGGGTCTATCTCTGTAAGTGGGATTACTGAGTGAAAGTTATGGGTAGTTGACATACATGGTCAAATCTTTACAGGGTGCTTGTGGTCATCTACATCCTCAACCGCAGCTGATGAGACTGCTGCTCTATCACACCCCAGGGAGTATTATGAATTTTAATTTGATAGGGGTTATCACATTGCTTCGTGCTTAGTTTGCACAAAACAACAAATATCTGCTCTTTTTAGCAGATGTTCAATACATGGCTCTTTGCTAGATTGGCATTTTGTATTTTTCTATATTCTTATAAAAATGTCTACTTTTCTTTTTCCAATTAAAAAAATTACAAAAGGAGAATGTACCTGGTAAGTACAAGAATGTAAGGTTCTTGAGTTTTCCCCTTTATACTTAGGAGTTTTCAGCTGACCTGAGCAATTGGCTAGGTATAGATTGTCAGCAAGAAGTGGCTCTGGGATGTGGGCAACCGGGCATCATTTCTTCAGCTCCCCCATTAGAGCTTCTGCAGATTAACATGCAATCCAAAGACAGCATGCTTGCAACTAGAAGGGCAAACCCCTTTATCCTTCTTCCAATCAGACTGTTACCCATAAATTCCTCTTATAGAGAGATTCTGGAGTTCCCACTAACTTTGTTCATCACCATCGTTCTCAAGACCCTGAACCAGCAGCATTAAAACCGCCTAAGAATTTACTAGCAACGTAAGTTCTTAGACTTCCCCTCAGACCTCCTATAGCTGTAATTTGGCGTAGAGTCTAACACCGGGCAGTGTGTATGTGTGTGTGTGTGTGTGTGTGTGTGTGTGTGTGTGCTTAATTCAAGTAAAATACACAACATTGAATTTGCCATCTTGACCATTTTTAAGTGTACAGTTCAATAGTGTTAGATACATTTACATTATAGTGTAACCATCACTACCATCCATTTCCAGAGCTTTTTAAATCTTGTAAAATTGAAACGCTAAACCCACTAAACAACAACTCTCTATTTCATCTCTCCTCAGCCCCTGGTGGCCACCATTTTACTTTCTTTCTTTGTGAATTTGACTCTTCCATACCCCTCATAATAGTGGAATCTTACAGTATTCGTCTTTTTGTCACTGGCTTAGCATGATATGCCCCCAATATTCATCCCTGTGATAGCAAGTGTCAGACTTTCCTTCCTTTTTAAGACTGAATAATAGGTATTCAGTTTATATGTACATGCCACATTTTGTTTATCTGTTTGTCCATTCATGGATACTTAGGTTGCTTCCTCCTGGCAAGATGTGTTTTAACACAACCTCCAGGTGATTCTTCTTCTTCTTCTTCTTCTTCTTTTTTTTTTTTTTTTTTTTAAGATTTATTTTTTATGTGAGAAAGAGTGTGGCCAAGGGCTAGAGGAAGAGGGAGAGAATCTGCAGCAGACTCCCTGCTGAGCACAGAGCCTGATGCAGGGCTCAATCCCATGATCCTGAGATCATGACCTGAGCCAAAATCAAGTGTCATCTTAACTAACTGAGCCACCCAGGCGCCCCTAAACCCACCAGGTGGTTCTCATGCATACTTATATTTGAGAACAACTGGTTAATTGGAAATAAAATATAGTGATTTAAGTCACCTTGAATCATTTAGAATACTTTTTTAGAATATTTTAAGCTATATTTGATATAGCAGGTTAATCTGTATAAAGCATGTGATTCAGGGCAAAATCTCACAGGGCTTCAGTATGAAATGCTATCATGCCACATGACGAGTGTTTAGTAATGTTTGAAATAAAAGCTTAGTTGCATTAAACTAGGATATGTATGATGATAAAGTGTTATAAATTAGGCTAATCTGATCTTTGATGGAAATTGGACAGGGGTGAAAACTTACCAAATTAAAAAGGTAAGGCAAAGAAAAGATAAAAAATAATGATGTCAAAGAGCACATGTCATAAATAACATAAAGGTGAACAGAAGTATTCTATTTTGTGCTCCTGTGGAATTTAGTGAGCTGTTCCTGGAGTTAGTGTTAGGACAAGTTTGAGCAAACTGAATTCTATTGTGGTTACCAGGGAACATCTATGGATTGTAAAGTGCCATGACAAGGGTAGTCAGATCTTATGAAACAGAATATTAAAAGACATCCTGAGCTATTCAGTCAGTTGAGAACCCATGGTCATGTGCAGCATTGCACAGTGGGCTAAGTAAGCTTTGGGGTGGGAAGATTCAATGTTTCCACAAGAGCCTCAGCTAGAGAATCCCACTGAAGGTAAAGTATAGTTCTAGACAGACTGATGATATGATCTGACATAGGAATATTAATGTTTACTCAAGAAACAAACATACATATTTGATTCTAATACATTTTATTTGGAGGAGAAAATGATCTAAATGATGCTATACCTGATGTCTGGAAGAGAGTAAGTATTCTAATACACATGATATGAATGAATGAGTGAATAAATAATGAATTGATTGCACAGGGATTTATTGAGTACCTACAATGTGCAGGCAAAAGGGAGGCCCTAGAGATACACGAAGATAAATAAGTTAGCAGACTTTAATAAGGGAGGAAATAAATGAACAACATCCTCTATTTGTGTTGTAGCTCTAGTTATTACTAGTAAATTAACTTCATGACTTTGGGCAAATTATTTCAAGTCCTGGGTCTCAGTTTGTTCATCTTTAAAACTGGGTGTGCGTGGTGTCATGAGATGCAAGGTGGATGATCTTTAAGGCTTCTGACTGTTTGTGAATTCTGTTTCTTATGCTCTATTTCGGGGGGAAGGGTGATCTCACTTATTAATTCATTCAGCAGTGTGTGTTGAGTGGATGGAAGATGCTGTGCTATAGTTTTTCCATTACTTATTAAAAATCTCTTTCCTTTTTTATTACTATAAGATAGCACTGTTAAATATCAGGGAGAAAGTTTTCATAAATGGATCACTATAAAATTCATACCAAAATAGTAAGCACTCTGGATCCTGGAATAGCTGTGATCAGGAATTAGGTTCTCTCCTACCTTCCCAGAATTTCCAAGCTCCAAGAAGTGATCCTCTGAACATTTGCGGTTGGTGCTGCCCCGTCCTGATGGCCCGGGAAACATTCTTTGGTAACAGCTCTGCAAGGGTCTCCAGGCCTTTTTACTGATCAGCAATACTGTGCAAAAGGTTAAAATCATTTCAGAGGCATTTGGATATTTTCAAATGTGGGTCTTTCTAAATACATTCATCCCCAAGTGATAGAGAAATGGGACTAGCAGATGTTGCTTCATTTTTCTTTTTACCTAGGGATTTCATGATATCTGTTTTTCAATTTCCAATTAAGTATTAAATGCTTGTATAATTTAAGTGTTTCATTTAATTAAGCTTGAAAATGTATTTAAACTTAAGATCAGCCTACATAACTGGAAAATAGAAACAATTGGAGCAATTTTGCTGTTCAGACTTGATCTACAGTTCATTCTACTTTAAATGGTTTAGGTATTAATAAATATAGTTCTAGAGGTTTCTGGGCAGATCATCTCTAAGTTCTTGAGTCTGTCCAGGCTATGTTTATATGAATGAAGCTATCGCATTTATCTCTGCTTCCCTTCATTTTAAAATTAGCCCATTTGTTGGGCCTGAAAGGGCCAAGGCCTGACTGAGTCTTTGCTTTAAATTATAAACTGGTGCCAAGCCAGTAGCATGACATAGCTAAACAGCATTTTTACTATAGCAGAAGAGCTCCTTGACATCCACAATAAATATATTCCTGAAAAGTTGTGCTTATGTACCTAGTTTAAACATCTTGCTACTTTCCGTTTTTATGGGTTATTGCTCTGCCACGTGAAATATAATTGAATCTAGCAGTTTTTATTTGGCACAAATATATAAAATAGATTACTTATTGTTTGCCGTACTGAGTGATGTCTACAAAGTAGACTTAGGAGGGAAAAACGAAGTGTGGTTTACACGCACATCCACTGGGATGATCTTCTTTGGAGACACTAAAGGCAAGATTTGACAATCTCAGACAGATATGTAAAGCATGAGAATTCCTTTTTAATGACTATGTGTTCCAAATGACATCTTTCCTTAGGGACTGGTAAACATCTACTCCGAATCATATGACTACGGTGGTAATAGTAACTATTTGAGACATTCAAGAATGTGTTCTGGATGTGTATTGTTGCCTACAGAATCCAAGCAGGTTACTTCTCTCTGCTTTTCTTCCCTTTCTGAGAGGCAGGCCCTGAGAGCCTTTATAGACCCAACACCAGGAGGTGAGAACTTACCCGAATCCTCTGTCTTCTCTTCTCCATCCCTGCTGTGTCAAGGCCAGCTTTCATGAATATCTTTAACACTGCTTGTGCCCTCGCTGCCCACTGGTCTTCCTAACTCGTGATTTGTCCAAGTCTAGGCCACACTCCGTAGACTAGAAGAGCAGAAGCCAACCCTTCCGGGAATGTCGATTTCCATGTGTCACAGCCCTGCCTGAAATCTAAGCGCTTCCCACCACCTTCAGGACATTGTTAAAATTTCTTGGCCTGTCATGAAAGACCAGTTGTCACCTGACCCCTTGTCCCCATCCAGGCTCATCTCCTACCACTTGCTCACCTGTTCTCTCCTTGGGTCTTCCTGGATGATGCTTCTCAAGTTCCCTTGTATTGTTTTTTCTGCTTGCGGCACACTTTTCTAGTTTCTCTCACATGGCAGTTGTAAACAAATCCTTCTGATGGGAAGCTTCACTGATCTCCCTGCTGAGCTGGATGCCTTCTTTCTCTGCTCCCACAGGACCCTGCGCATGACATTGTTATCACACCACACCTGTTCATGCAATTATTCTTCCGTCTCTTCCATTAAACCAGGAGGCTTATCATTTCTGTAACCCCAGTCATTAAATCTCGCCCTTTACCTACTACGTCTCTAGAAATGACAGCAGTGCCTGATGTGTGGTTTTTCAATAAAGGCAGGTGGCAAGAACTCATTCATTCACTCATTCATTCATATTTTGGTCAATTTTATTATAATTTTTTTAAAAAGCTCTGTTACCAGAGGAGTTTTTATCCTAGGAGCACCTCGGATATCTGTTTCCAAACAATTCTATGTTTATCTGGTGCCACTTAGGGCATTTCATATCAGCATTAATATCCTACAACATCATTTGGGCCCAGCACTTCACACAGCATGGCAGCTTCTGCTGAAATGTTGAGAACAGATCCTGGGACCTCAAGCAAATCTTTCAGGAAGATCCACTGTATCTTCAGTCACTTGTGAATCATTTCTCAAGATCTGTCTTTTCAGAGATTTTCCTGCTGAGCAGGAGCTGTTTGAACAGGATTTGCATCTACACACTGAGCTATTTAATGGTTAAGTCAAATGCTCCTACACGCATTGTTTGAAATACAGGCTTGTTTTCCAAAGAACGTGCACCTGTAATGTGTTCACATGAGCACTTTCTTCGTTATTAGCTGGCACGCAAGATGAAAAAGCCATTGAACCTAGGACTGCAAACACCAGCTTTGACTTTTGGGGGTATGTGCTTAGAAAATGGATTTTTCTAGTGTGCAAATTAACTGTGCCCAAGGCCTCTTTCTCTTTTTAAAAGATTTCCCTTTGGCCACACAGAACTCAGTGCCACAGCAGCTCTTATTCTAGAATAGTAGTTCTCAAACAGAGCCGTTTTACTCCTCAGGGCGTATTTGGCAATGTTTGGAAACATTTGGGTTGCTGTAACTGGGACGGGGTCGGGGAGTGGTGAATAATAATAGTGTTTAGGTTGTAGAAGCCAGAGATGCTGCTAAAGCTTCTACAATGCACAGGACAGCTCCCCACACACATTCTCCAGCCTGCAGTGTCTGCAGCACCGAGACTGAGAAACCCTGTACTAGGGTGAAACAAGAAAAAGTGCAACCAGAAGCTCCTTCCAAGGCGTGCTCTTCATGGTTCACGACGTGGTTGTTTTGCTCCTTCAGGGCCAGCTGGAGAGCCTTTCTAGCTCCAGTCTGCTGAAGACTGAGTCTCACATAATGCAACATAATCATGGGAGTGATAGTCATCATCTTTGCTGCATTCTGTTGAATAAAAGCAAGTCACAGGTCCCACCTGTACCAGGTGGAGGGCGTGCTACCCAGGTGTGGACACTCAGAGGCAGGAGGCATGAGGGCCACCCTAGAATCCGTTGGCACATCATATTGTTGCCAAGATGACAGGTGTGGTGTTCTGGGCTGTGTCACTCTGGTTAAGATGCAGGACGTTGATCTACAGAAGCGGTGGAGCGGCCAGGAATCTCGGCTGGTCATCACAGTCTGATCAGTGCTGGGCAGACACACAGGCGCGCAGCCAGTTCCCGTTGGTCCCCACCCAGCTCCTCTTCCCAACTGCTGACCAGCAGCTAGCCCACGCCCACCACCAAGGCCAAGTCGTGGCTTCCTAGCACTGTCTCTTCTACTCCCCTTCTTAGCCTAGAGTCGGAATTTCTCAGCATGACTGAGTGACCCCCAGATACACCACCAGCTCTTCATTTCCCAGCTCATCATAATTGTGCGAGCTCAATTCTAGAAGTCCCTTCTTCCATAATACTGAAGGAACTGTCCTTCCCTCGCCAACATGGACTGATACAGATAATGTCCCACATTATCGTCAGAAGAAGTAAGCATATCCTATGTGCTAGGTGCTATAGCCAGTAAAATCTAATATAACAATAGAATGTAACCTCTCTGTTTTGCTTACTGATAAACCCCAGGGTTGAGAATGGTACCTAACATATAGTGGACAGTCATAAATATTATCTTCATGAATACAGAATGATACTTCCAAAATCTGGGTAATGTACACATGTATACCTGTATATATTTATGTATACATATACATGCATGTATATGTGTGTATAGTCTCCTTTCTTATTGCTCATTTTAGCATCTTTAAATAGCTTTGGTGTCTAACTTGGCTCCAACTATTTTTCTATTCAGAATATCTTTTGGGAAAAGCAGGGAAGACTGTTATCTAAGTAGTGCACTGTGACTTCTTTCTTTCTTTTCTTTTCTTTTTTTTTTTTTT